>NC_064616.1:37945151-38248181 GCF_023898315.1 Schistocerca nitens
GCATCATAACACGTCACCAGTTACAGTACTGCATACGAATGCTCAATGAGCGACCTGATGACGTTCAATAATAGTCACTCCGTTGATTTTTGTTGTTTCGAATTAGAGCATGTAGTACTCGTACACCAGACTTCTGAACTTTGCCTGTTGAATGCAAATGTCGCATGATGGTAAAATGGTAATCTATCACATATATCAGTAGTCGAGACTTGCTTAATGTGGAAAATCATTGATGCCAGAACGATCTTTGTTGAAACAAGAATATCTTTTTCTGGCGTATTTTTCCCAAAAGCACTCGCTCCACACACAATTCAAATCTTTCTAGCTGCCTCCTCTGCATTCACCCCTCTGTTATACCAAAAGTAAACGTTGCGTTGCAGATGTTACACCTATTTCCACTTGCGACTCAATTTTACAATGCTTAACTGTAGTTCATGATTCTCAAGTATGCAAAATCCAATGCTTAACTGCAAGATGATAACTAGAACTTCAAATTCGAAAATGGCAGTTGATACATACACTGACAGCGTCGCGCCGCGTTCACCTGAGCGGTGCCGGATTTCAGGCGGCGGGTGGCGCCTGGCCGGTGGCCGGTAGCCGCTGCAGCGCGAGGAAACGCTCGAGCGTAAGCTGTTATGATCGCGACGCAGCCACGAGCTGTCCTGCGGAATTGTTTCTGGAATACTTGTTATTGCTGGTGGGTAGAATGTTAAGCGAATTATCTTTGATGTTCAGTCAGACTCATAACCTTAGACCGACTGTGGAAAAAAAAAAAAAAAAAAAAAAAAAAAAAAAAAAAAAAAAAAAAAAAGTTGGACGCGAACAGGCGACTGTAAGCTTAGAACGCACGACGCTTGCCACTAGACCACGGGCTCACATAGTCCGACACCGTCTCGGAAGTAGACAATACTTCCTCCTAACACTTCCGCATCTTACAGTGTTGCCAGATTGTGCATATGGCCGGACTTAGAGTTGTCAGGGGCGGTCAGTTTTATTGGCCACCTTAAGTGAATGACTCGGACTTAGTCTCTGTGGCGGCCGGCCGGCGGTCAGTTTTATTGTCTAAGACTGTACATCGATGTTGTCGCCAGTGGTCGGCGGAAGGTGCACGTGCCCGTCGACCTGGGACCGGACCGCAGCGACGCACGGATGCACGCCAAGACCGTAGGATCCTACGCAGTGCCGTAGGGGACCGCACCGCCACTTCCCAGCAAATTAGGGACACTGTTGCTCCTGGGGTATCGGCGAGGACCATACGCAACCGTCTCCATGAAGCTGGGCTACGGTCCCGCACACCGTTAGGCCGTCTTCCGCTCACGCCCCAACATCGTGCAGCCCGCCTCCAGTGGTGTCGCGACAGGCGTGAATGGAGGGACGAATGGAGACGTGTCGTCTTCAGCGATGAGAGTCGCTTCTGCCTTGGTGCCAATGATGGTCGTATGCGTGTTTGGCGCCGTGCAGGTGAGCGCCACAATCAGGACTGCATACGACCGAGGCACACAGGGCCAACACCCGGCATCATGGTGTGGGGAGCTATCTCCTACACTGGCCGTACACCACTGGTGATCGTCGAGGGGACACTGAATAGTGCACGGTACATCCAAACCGTCATCGAACCCATCGTTCTACCATTCCTAGACCGGCAAGGGAACTTGCTGTTCCAACAGGACAATGTACGTCCGCATGTATCCCGTGCCACCCAACGTGCTCTAGATGGTGTAAGTCAACTACCCTGGCCAGCAAGATCTCCGGATCTGTCCCCCATTGAGCATGTTTGGGACTGGATGAAGCGTCGTCTCACGCGGTCTGCACGTCCAGGACGAACGCTGGTCCAACTGAGGCGCCAGGTGGAAATGGCATGGCAAGCCGTTCCACAGGACTACATCCAGCATCTCTACGATCGTCTCCATGGGAGAATAGCAGCCTGCATTGCTGCGAAAGGTGGATATACACTGTACTAGTGCCGACATTGTGCATGCTCTGTTGCCTGTGTCTATGTGCCTGTGGTTCTGTCAGTGTGATCATGTGATGTATCGGACCCCAGGAATGTGTCAATAAAGTTTCCCCTTCCTGGGACAATGAATTCACGGTGTTCTTATTTCAATTTCCAGGAGTGTATATTGGCTGGAAATGAATGCCAATATGGCGCTTCACAGCTCTGTACTGAAGGGAGACGGCGTGTGTGTGACGTAGGTAGCGTTGTGCCATCTCATTGGTCAACGCTCAGACGCACGGTCAGAATATCTGACATGCCAGATATTGCTCTGCACGTTCGGAAAGACTCGCAAACGTGCTATTCCACGCTATCACGTCAGAAACTCGGCACGCTCAACGCTCAACGTTCGGATGCACGGTCCGTGTGCCGACGGCTTTACAGTAGTGCATTGGACTGATGATTCTGTAATCGTAACAGGTCTGCCAGTAGATTCTGTTCCTCTGGATTTGCCATCACAAATAAATCAAATAATCACAAATGGAAGTAGTAAAAATGTCTTTCGCTCTTCAGTCACACAATGCGGAGAGGATGGGTGGCGCAGCCGGGTATATAGTCTGTAAACAACCATAAATAGAGATAGTGTAAACACAAACGAAATAAACGTCCCGCCTCCGATGTATCGCTGGTTCAGCTCTGCTGTCACCGCTCTGCTTTCCAAATAATCTGCGTCGCCGCTTCCAAATAACGACGAAAGAAACGAACAATTGATATACACTGTACGTCGTCGACACTGTTAAAGAACGAAGAAATACTTTTACCCTCGTCGCCAATTGTTATGATGACCACGAACGAATTGTTGCCAATGTGAATGACTGGTGGCCAATGCTAAATAGAAACATTCAAATCTCTTCTTTGTATATACAGCAGGTTTGTCAGTGAAGTCAATAAAGAGCTGGCTGCATGGTCTGGATCTACAACGACTAAAATAATTAGAAGAAGTTGTTAAAAAAAAACAATATATTGTACTTAACTGGTGGTACAGGAGTCTTCATAGTCAGGAGGAATATAATTACAAACAGGCTATATGTTAACTAAGCGCCTTGTTAGAGGTTGCTTCCTATCAGCTGAAGGCTATACTACTTTCCTACTTGACGTCCCGAGCAAGAGTTGCCGAGTGCACGCTAGAGACCTGCAAGCCGCGGAGCGGCGCTAGTCTCGACTCGCGGGTCCAGCGATACTAGCACGGACCGCGGTCGATAACTGCAACCCCTAACAAGTGTGGTATCGAACGTTGATACCACATTACCACATTCACCTCTGTTGGGATTACGTCGATAAATTAGGGTATATTCAATCAAGTCTCTTACTGTCGAGCACAGAATTGTTCTCGTCGCCCTCCTATTGCATTGTATGTCAAGTGGATGGGACAAAGGGTTGCTTCAATCATAGATTTAACTGCACTGAAGCGCCAAAAAATCTGCTTTGGGCATGGGTATTCAAATACAGAGATATGTAAACAGGCAAAATACGGTCCTGCGGGCGGAAACGCCTATATAAGACAACAAGTGGCTGGCAGAGTTGTTAGATCGGTTATTGCTGCTACAACGGCAGATTATCAGGATTTAAGTGAGTTTGAACGTGGTGTCATGGTCGGCGCACGAGCGATGGCACACAGCATCTCGGAGGTAGCGATGAAGTCGGTATTTTGTCGTAAAACTATTTCATGAGTGTCTCGTGAATATCAGGAATCCGGCAAAACATCGAACCTCCGACATTGCTGCGACCGGAAAAAGATCTTGCAAGAACGGGACCAACAACGACTGAAGAGAATCGCTCAACGTGACAGAAGTGCAACCCTTCCGCAAATTGCTGCAGATTTCAACTGGGCCATCAAAAAGTGTCAGCATGCAAACCATTCAACGAAATATCATCGATATGAGCTTTTGGAGCCGAAGGCCCACTCATAGGTGAACGACACAATGCTTTGCACCTCGCCTGGGTACGTCAACACCGACATTGGACTGTTTATGACTGGAAACATGTTGCCTGGTCGGACTAGTCTCGTTCCAATTTGTATCGAGCAGATAGACGTGTACGGGTATGGAGACAACCTCATGAATCCATAGACCTTGCATGTCAGCAGCGGACTGTTCACGCTGGTGGAGGCTCTGTAATGGTATGGGGCGTCTGCAGTTGGAGTGATATGGGACCCCTGATACGTCTAGATACGAGCCTGACAGGTGACACGTGCTTAAGCATCCTGTCTGGTCACCTGCATCCATTCATGTCAGTTGTGCATTCCGATGGACTTGGGCAATTCCAGTAGGACAATGCGACGCCCCACACGTCTTCAATTGCTACAGAGTGGCACCAGGAACACTCTTCTGAATTTAAACACTACCGCTGGCCACCAATCTCCCCAAACGTGAACATTATTGAGCATATCTGGGATGCCTTGCAATCTGCTGTTCAGAAGAGATCTCCATCCCCTTGTAATCTTACGGATTTATGGACAGCCCTGCAGGATTCATGGTGTCAATTCCCTCCTGCACTACTTCAGACATTAGTCGAGTCTATGCCACGTCGTGTTGCGGCACTTCTGCATGTTCGCGGGGCGCTAGATGTTATTAGGCAGGTGTACGAGTTTCTTGGGGTCTTTATTGTATGTTGCCCGTTGAACAGTGGGAAGTGTATCCTGGTCTAGCTTCGCTGGTTGTAAAATAAACAATCTCTAAATCCCGAAACTTTTCATTAGTACACGAAGGGGAATCAAAAGCAAAATAGCTCAAAAAGATAAAATAATTAACACTGCATTTCTGTGCTTGAAGCAAAAAAGCTTTTAAAAATATACAGTAAGTAATTTTAGGCGAAGTGTGATGAGTGTTTGTGGATTCTTACTGATGCCATTAGTTCCGAAGAATTTGCTGGCTAAACATGGCGGAAGCTGATAGTTTCGAGGGAGATACGACAGCTTCGCTATGCAAATACGAAGCGAATGGTTCGCAGAGGAGAGAACCGCAAATAAACAAACAGCAATAGGGCAGCAGGGTACGCGGCCGGCGTGTGTTTACCAGTGTAACACTTAATTGCCACTGGCTACACGAATACGATTTCACCTATTTAGAACTAAATAGCATACTACAGCAACACGGGATCAAACAAATATGTCTCAGTTTGGCGATGTAATATTGTTTTCTTAGGTAAAAAAGCGCTAATATATCAACTTAGTCCCGTGTCGGGTGAAGGGTTTCCCAGTGGGTAGATTCTATTTAGGAAGCGTGGTTCAGAAAACTCTTTAAAAAAATAGTTTCCGCTGGATTAATCTCTTCAATCGAAACATAACACGTAATTTCAACACAAAATTTCTTGAAACTAGGGTGTAGATTGAAGTCAGAGGCTACCAAATGTTTTGAATACGGCGAATGTTTCATCAGTCTGTAATTTTAATTCATAATTCCTCAGTTATCCCATTACCCAAAGAACGTGCCGCGGCAGGAGCGTTCTCCTGATGAATGTTTTTTTTTGTTTAACTTAAATTCATATTTTTTGGAATCCATATATTTTTGCAGTACTTCTCATGCAACTGCTGCGAAAAGCTTTCTCAGACTGATTCCCCTATTTCCTTTTTTGCCGCAATCCTTACGTTACTCACACTATAGGAAGACAACAATATATCTTCACTTCGCCGTTCTAGAGTCACAGTTCAATTAAAATGTATATTAGTGTTCTGTTATGACTTCCGTGGCTACCAGTGCGACGTATACGACGTATATTTCCTTGAAAATGATGAAACACGTGTGAGATGAATAGGGGGCGTCTCATTCCTCGACCTCTAGGTGTCGTTATGTGGTTACTCTCTTTCTCAAACGCTTGAACAAAAGTGAGTGACTTGCACGGTATGGAAACAATTAAGTTATTCTTGAATATTTCGCCAGGATAGCCGAGCGCGTTCCCGTGCCGCTTCCGGGATTTGGGGAGACAAGCCTGCACCGGATGACATTTACCTGGCGTTTTAAAGACGAGGCTTGGCGTGTGGCGTGATTTTTAGGCGGTTTCCCGGATGCAACGTCCGCAGCTCGTGGTCTCGCGGTAGCGTTCTCGCTTCCCGAACACGGGGTCCCGGGTTCGATTCCCGGCGGGGTCAGGGATTTTCTCTGCCTCGTGATGACTGGGTGTTGTGTGATGTTCTTAGGTTAGTTAGGTTTAAGTAGTTCTAAGTTCTAGGGGACTGATGACCATAGATATTAAGTCCCATAGTGCTCAGAGCCATTTGAACCATTTGAACCGGATGCAACTCGGTAAATATCGTGCTGGTATTCACGCCCGGACTCAGATACTCGCTGTACAAACATTTAGAGAACGTTCTTACACTTGAACGTGCGATTTACATTAGGCACAGGTAGGTGGGGAACAGAGATTGTGTCTGTAGTGGACTGACAAGGCAGCCAGTCCACAGTGACGGGTAGCCGAAAGGGCACACGTACACACACGCCGACTGGCGCGAAGTCTGGAACAGGATTCGTAATGAATGTGATAAAGAAAAGAACGTAGCTACTAGAACACTTAACTTTTATATCGTCCTTTGGTATACAGCATTCTTGATGATACAAGTGAGACTATCTTGAGATACAAGCAATGGTACAAATGGCGCCTTGCTAGGTCGTAGCCATTAACTTAGCTGAAGGCTATTCTAACTGTCTCTCGGCAAATGAGAGAAAGGCTTCGTCAGTGTAGTCGCTAGCAAAGTCGTCGTACAACTGGGGCGAGTGCCAGTACGTCTCTCGAGACCTGCCGTGTGGTGGCGCTCGGCCTGCGATCCTGACAGTGGCGACACGCGGGTCCGACATGTACTAATGGACCGCGGCCGATTCAAGCTACCACCTAGCAAGTGTGGTTTCTGGCGGTGACACCACAGTGTCCTTTCGTGGAGAGGGAGTCATGAAGAACAGCCGACCATCCACTTGTCACTAACACTACCTCAATCCATATAACAAATGTCGACCTTATGGAGAAACGGGAAAAGGCGAAGAAGAAGAAAATACTCCGTAAAATGTGTCGGACGATTTCATAAGTGTCCGTGATTCGCTGATAAAGGTCTGTACATATGTGATACCAACTTCATGAACACATACACAGAAAGAGAGAGGGAGGGGTGGAGGGAGAAGGTAAACGAAATTCAAATCTGGTGCCCAACTCACTTGAGAACATGTGAACGCCAACTTAGACTAGTCACACAACAACAACATTTACAGGGCGTATACATAGCAGGACGCTGAAACAGCGTAGGTATCTTCATTAATCGGTATGCTCGTGGAGTATGCTGAAAATATAATAGTTCCACTTTCTGTTACCATGTAAAAATATGGCGCTGCAAGCAGTCAGAATGTGATGTCAGTGCAGAAGAAGAGGAGTAACTATCAAACACGTGATAAAGGTGATTCTGCCACGTTTATTAGGATATAGTTACAAGTTATAACATGGGTTCAATGCTATCTCCCGACTCAGGAACATTCTGCATCCGTAACGCATCACTGTTGACAGCTGGTCGCAGCATATGGAGTGTAATCAGAGCAATATGTCGTCGTATGGTATACTTCAGATCAGGAAGAGTCCACCTATATCCCTGATAGACAAGATCTTTCAGATATCTGTACAAACAGAGTCACATGGATTTAGGTTGGGGGGGGGGGGGGGGGGTCTGGAAGGACAGACGTCTTGAAATTGCCAAGAGATGATGCACTCGTTACCGAAGGTTTCTCGAAGTAAATCTGTCACCAGGCAAGCGACATGTGGTGTCGCCCCATCTTGCATGAAAATAGTGGTGTGAATACAATTGCGTTCTTGCGAAGCTGGAATCACATGCTGCAGAAGGAGGTGATGATAACTTGCAGAAGTCACTGTACACCTAACAACTCCCTCGAGGTATCACCTCCTCCGAGAATGCAGGAGCTTGTGAAACCACACTACTCCGTCAACTAAGCTCAGTGCAGTAGATGTTCCTGCACAAAGTGTTGTGGAGTAGGACCCCGTATGCGACAGTTTCGTGCATTCACGGCACCGTGCAGAATAAAATGTGCCTTGTCCGTCCACAGAATATTCCCCAGTCACATGTTATCCATTTACATGTGTACCAAAATACGACGGGCAAAGTCGCGGCGTTGTAGCATGTCTTGGGACTTCATTTGATGCACATTCTGGATCTTGCAGAAATAGCAGTGTAAAATTCGCGGCAGAATTTTTTGAACTGTTGACCAGGAGAGACAAATCCCGTGACACAGCTCGAGCGCTGGCTGTAGGATTCGAGGCACGTGCTGCACGGTCGGCTAAAGCTACAGCAGTTTCATCAACAACTGCCATGGGAATGGACGGCCTCCCTCTCCCTGGTGCACCACCTAATCCACGTGTTTCTTCAAATTTCTTGATATATTCTGTGGTGTCACCGCCAGACACCACACTTGCTACGTGGTAGCCTTTAAATCTGCCGCGGTCCGTTAGTATATGTCGGACCCGCGTGTCGCCACTATCAGTGATTGCAGACCGAGCGCCGCCACACGGCAGATCTAGAGAGACTTCCTAGCACTCGCCCCAGTTGTACAGTAAAGCCGACTTTGCTAACGATGGTTCACTGTCTACATATGCTCTCATTTGCAGAGACGACAGTTTAGCATAGCCTTCAGCTACGTCATTTGCTACGACCAAGCATGCGCCATATTCAGTTACTATGAATGTGTTCTGCACAGATAATATTGTGAATCATGTACCGTCAAGAGCGACGTTCATCATTAATGGATTAAAGTATCAAACTAATTACGTCCGCTTTCTGAATTCTCATTCCTTGTCATGTTCCAGACCTCACGTCAGTGTAGTTCTTCCCTCCTCACGCTAGCCTGCTTGAGCTAAAGCGCGTGCATTTTGGCCTCCACTAGTAACACGGTGTTGGCTCTTCTGGTAACACAAAATATTTTTTAACCCGTTTGTTGACATGGGGCCTCTTCGCAACTGTTTCTGTCGGCGATATTCTCGCAATGCAGAGTTGCTATTGCTGCCGTTCTAATAAAACAATTTTACCAACTGTACCCCGTCTTTCTTCTCAATAGTCGCCGGCCGCGGTGGTCTAGCGGTTCTGGCGCTGCAGTCCGGAACCGCGGGACTGCTACGGTCGCAGGTTCGAATCCTGCCTCGGGCATGGGTGTGTGTGATGTCCTTAGGTTAGTTAGGTTTAAGTAGTTCTAAGTTCTAGGGGACTTATGACCTAAGATGTTGAGTCCCATAGTGCTCAGAGCCATTTGAACCATTTTCTCAATAGTCACTGCATTTCGTACGGAAGATTTCAATGTTATTAACGCTTAACACCAACAGTCACTTCACAAAAGAAATCAACACGCATCGCCCGGCGACAATAGCATACCGACGTCAAAACAAGAATCATTTCGTATTCTGACTGCTTAGAGCGACGTATTTTCACCTAGTGACAGAAAGTGAAAGTATTACTTTTTCAGAATACTCAGTGAGTGCACCAATTAATGAACATAGCCGTGATGTTTCAGTGTCCGGCGTTGTATACAGCCTGCACTGCAACACTCGGAACACTGGCAATGTAATAGAGAACGACAGGATGACGGTCGAAAAAATTCTGACTATTTTTAATTACAGAATTCTAATGTATATACATTGACGAATTGTTCCCCAAAATATTATGCCGAACTCCAAAAAGTAAGGAGTATGTGAGCGTCTGAAGCCGAGTGAGCACGGCACGCCTCGGCGATAGAGCACCGGTTCCGCGCTCACGCTCTCTGTTATACTGATTTCAGTAAATCTGATTTGCTGAAGCGTTGTTTGGGCGGTTTTAATCAAAATGTGAACGAAAATTTCAATAGTCTCATTTTGAGATACGCTCCAAAAATAACACCCGAAGCGAAATTGTCAACATTGCTTCAAATTCGGGCGTATGTCTATTCAGTGTAGGCCATACTGCATTAATGCACATGGCAAATGCCCTTCAAATTAAAATAGACGATGAGATGCGCCGATTCTGTGAAGATAGAGACGCCTGCGGCTATACGTTCAGCGACGAAAATGGCTTTGAGAACGAAACTCAGGGCTTATCAGGTCAAAGTAGCAGAAAGTGGCCATACACTAGCTGGGGCGATAGTTATTATGGACCAGGCATCGATTATACATCGTAAGTTTCAAGCTTTGTCCCTTTTTTGTATGATAAATACTTATCAAACTTCATCGGGTTTTAGAATGAAATTTTCACTCTACAGCGGAGTGTGCGCTGATATGAAACTTCCTGGCAGATTAAAACTGTATGCCGGACCAAGACTCGAACTCGGGACGAGGTACTGGTCGAATTAAATCTGTGAGGACGGGGCGTGACTCGTGCTTCGGTAGCTCAGTTGGTCGTCGTTAATGGGAAGCTGGTGACGCAAGAACGTCTCTACAATATCCACATGGCAGAATCTCCCAATTGTGTGGGTTGTAATACAGTAGATTCTGACGAGCACCGCCTCAACTGTGGAGAGGCGGAACCGGTTTGGCACCTTGTGCGGCAGATGCTGGCTTATCTCTTGCGAGTTAGGCCGGAGCATATATCTGCACGCACGTTATTGTTTCCGGATGAGACGTTTTACCGCACGACTCGAACCAACTCTGTCACCTGGATACGTGGACATGCGGTCCATTACCTCTGTCGTGACGGACACAAGAATTTACTTGACTTCTGGCTCTATTTGCAAGAAAGACATCATGCTATTTCCGCGCATACCAGATATCGACAATGCTTCGCAAACTACCTCTGGAGAGCCTTTCATAGCCCGCCGTGTAGCTGGAATGTTCCAGGAATTGGTACATGAGGTCAGAACGCACTGCAAACGATCATATATTGAACAATCTTTATCAGTGGGCGCAGTCGCTGGGAAGCCTAACTACGAAGTGGAGGCTTTATTTTCATGTTATTTAGGTTTACTATCTTCGATGGTGTCTTCATTCTGTTTTCGTTTTCCAGGCTTGATTAACTATAACTGTTCGCACATTGATATCTATATAAATAAAAATAAATACAAAAATGAAAAAATAAATAAATAAAAAAAAAGTTGGTGGAGCACTTGCCCGTGGAAGGCAAAGGTCCCGAGTTCGAGTCTCGGTCCGGCACACAGTTTTAATCTGCCAGGAAGTTTCGTATCAGCGCACACTCCTCTGTAGAGTGAAAATTTCATTCTAGAAACAACCCCCAGGCTGTGGCTAAGCCATGTCTCCTCAATATCCTTTCTTCCAGGAGTGCTAGCTCTGCAAGGTTCGCAAGAGAGCTTTTGTGAAGTCTGGAAGGTAGGAGACGAGGTACTGGCGGAATTAAATCTGTGAGGACGGGACGTGAGTCGTGATTGGGTAGCTCAGTTGGTAGAGCACTTGCCCGCGGAAGGCAAAGGTCCCGAGTTCGAGTCTCGGTCCGACACACAGTTTTAATCTGCCAGGAAGTTTCATCGGGGTTTTCTCAAAACCGCGCTACTATTTTCATCTGACTTTAATGATATTGGGTCTCCCTTGAAGCAAATTGAATTTTCTTCAGTTCATCGTAGGCGATTTTTTTAATGTTGATGTTTAGTATTTTTTTCGGCCAAAAGCGAGGGGCCCAAAGCTGGACATTTTTTCAAATGTAAATAATTCCTCAAAAGGAAAATAATTTTTTTGTTGCAAATCCGCACGATGAACTAAAATTACATCCGTAAGGATCAGGGTGATATGTTAATTTCATGTTTCAGATAACCACAACCAGAGTTACAGCCACAACCGTCGATCTACCTACCTTCAGAGTTGCCCCGGGAAAATCCCAATTAAATAGTTAAGATATTAATATTTTTCAATAAAAAATACCAATAAAAGATTAACTGTACGCTTTACTCATTGTAGCAAATTCCATTTGTCTACTAGATTCCAGTACGGAGAAATAGGATCCTGAATTTGAGCAATATTTTCATCCGTCACGCTGTCGTTCCCCCTTAACTATATATAACCACACGGTATGTGTAGTGTTTGTGCGTGCTTCACAACAACTCAAAGAAATGCAGGTTAAAGAAAATTTGCGAGAACTAAACGTAAGTAATCACAAAAACAGTCATGAAATATTTTTGCACAAGTCTATGTTTTGATGTAAAGTGATCATTTATATCACAAACCAAATTCACAGTTACAAACTATTATCACTTGATAATGTCAAAGAGTCCTGCATTACCATATTATCTGAAACTGAGTTAATGACAGTAACGAACGAAAACTGTTTTAGGCTTACTTTTCGTAGATTAATTAGCATATGAAACACGTTCAAATTTTACACATTTAAATAAAGAAAAACCGCTGAGGATGGCACAAAAGTGCAGAAACATGTTTGGATCTCTACGAAAAGCTGTGTTTTCCGTAAAAGGTGGACCTTATATCGAGTAAATTTACGTCTCGTTTACGATCAATAATGATGATGAATAGTTGTATGATGAATGGTTATATGTATTTTCTTGAGAAAGGAGATGGTTTATTTTTTTGTATTTTATGTTACCCACTCACTTATTGTTTAATAAATCTTGTACTGAATTTCTTAGAAATCTACATGTTCTACTTTCACAATCCCACACCACTTCCCCTACTTTTTTTTAAATTGTTGATTCTAATCGCTGTGTATTGATTGAAAAGATGTCAATTCAAGGGCATCGGATAGTCGAGAGCAAAAGGAAATATTTTAGGAGTGCCCCGTGTCTATACGAGGTACAAGTGTTTCAAGTGGCTCTGAGCACTATGGGACGTAACATCTGAGGTCATCAGTCCCCTAGAACTTAGAACTACTTAAACCTAACTAGCCTAAGGACAACACATACATCCATGCCCGAGGCAGGATTCGAACCTGCGAGCGTTGCAGCCACGCGGTTCTGGACTGAAGCGCCTAGAACCGCTCGGCCACCGTGGCCGGCTATACGAGGTCAATGTGTGAGTTTTTGTCTGTTGCCAGATTTAGATTCAACAGATATTAACTTCATTAAGTGGACTAGGGAGTCCTGTTACAGTACTAGTGAATTTGGACTTGGGCCACTGTAATCAACTAGTTTAAAAACAAAGCTGTCAATTCCAGGAGAGCACTTTCATCAGTGTTCACAAATTGAGTTAGTCAGGTTTACTGGTTACGTTTTATTAGTCAAGCACACACAATATGTCTCTTAATGTGACTGACAAAGTAACTGATTTATTTCATTTAGATTCCTTCTTAGAATACATTTTTTTTACACAGCAGCAACGTTTTATATTGCGGACCCTGCAAGTATCGTATTGCTCTCTGTATAACAGCTATCTATAATTTTTGTACCTTAGCAGGATCATTTTAGAGGCAGCCAGCTCCCACAGTAGTAATCAGGTATTTTATATTGCTTCGTTTATTCGTGCACGAAGTGTAGTAATAGTCATTGCGTTCTTGCGATCCTTGACGTAACCCCACGAAAGGAAGTCTAACGGCGTGACAGTGCGAGAGCGCAGGAACCATGCAGTGGGACCACCACGACTCATGCACCTCTCAGCACATCCCACGTATTGAATCTCCCTTGTGAGGGTGCACGATCATGTTGGAACATGATGGATGGTTGCAGTTCTTCAGTCTGTGGTAATAGGAACTGTTCGAGCATGTTTAGATAAACAGTTCCCATTATGATTTTCTCTGTGAAAAAAAAAAAAAAATGGGCCCATCATTCTATCATGTATTAGGCCACACCAAACATTGAGTTACGGGCTATAACGGATCTGTTCCCGTGTGTCTCTGGTATTTGCGGAGCAAGAAATCCTAATATTATGGTGATTCACATGCCCAGGAATGTGGAATGTAGCATCATATGAAAATACATACTTTTGGTAGTAGTCATCGTTAACATCTATTGAGGCCAGAATGAAACACGCGAATACATACCACACAGGTAGATCGTTTCACTGCAGTGCTTGGATCATTTGCACTTTTTATGCAACAGGCGTAATCGCTTATGTAACACTTTATGAACAGTTGATTTTGGTTGCTGCAATTCCCGTGATGCACGATGAATTTATTTCTGATCGCTGCCTTGAAATTCAACTTGCGTTTCGTCAACACGTGGTTGAGACACAGGGAGGCTTCCGCTTCGAGGAAATATTGACACAGCCTGTTTCTGTAACGTTTTTGTGTAATCTCATTATGCTTGTTTTTGTCGGTGATGTCCTCTCATAACGGCGTCGATAATTCCACAGCACCGTTGTCACTGATTCGGCGTACCAGATGATACGTTACGCCTTCTCCTGGTCTCTCACTATTAAAATGAACCCCAAGTCAAATCTGCAAATCCGGCTTCGGTGGCCGAGCGGTTCTAGGCGCTACAGGCTGGAACCGCGCTACCGCTACGGTCGCAGGTTCGAATCCTGCTTCGGGCATGGATGTGTGTGATATCCTTAGGTTAGTTAGGTTTAAGTCGTTCTAAGTTCTAGGGGACTGATGACCTCAGCAGTTAAGTCCCATAGTGCTCAGAGTCATTTGAACCTACTACGGATATAAACCTGTCCAGGCGATAGCTGCGTCAACTGGCGAGGAATGAATGCTAGTCAGATACACGCACGGTACAAGTAGCATCAGTCAGCGTGCTGTCTGTGTGTAGAATTGGAAATGCGAGCAATCTGTCTGAGTTTGACCGAGGACTGATTGTGGTGGCCCGGAGCTCGGCACGAGCATTTCGGAAACTGCACGACTTGCCGGGTGTTCGAGGAGACCTGTGGTGAGAGTCTCCAAGACGTGGCGAAACCAAGATGAAACCACGTCCAGACGTCGTGGGATTAAGTGGCCATTACAGATGTCGGACGCTGTAGGCTGGCCAGAATAGTGAAACAGGAGAGGCGGGGAACTATAGTGGAACTGACCTCAACTTTAATGCTGGGCAGAATATAAGTGTGTCTGAACACACAGTACACCGAACTCTCCTAACGATGAGCCTCTGTAGCCAACGACCCACGCATGTGCCTATGTTAACACTTCAATATCGGCAACTACTACTGAAATGGCCGCCTGACCATCGGCACTGGACGTTGGCGCAGTGGCAGAGTGTAGCATAGTCTGATGAATCCCGATAACTTCTTAATCATGCCTACGGGAGGTCGCGAACTCGTCGTTTTCCGGGGTAACAACTCCGTTACACCTGCACTGTGGGACGGAGACAAACTGGCGGTAGCTGCATTATACCCTGGGGAACATCCACGTGGGCATCCATGGCTCCAGCGGAGCTCGTGCTAGGCACCATGACGGCCAAGGAGTATTGCACTCAGGTTGCAGATCACGTAACCGCTTCATATTTCCCTGTGGGGGTGGCATTTTTCACCAAGATCATCCTCCGTGTCTCAATGCCAGGAGTGTGATGGTGTGGTTCGGGGGACACATTGGCGAGTTCCAGTTGACGTGCCGGTCCCCCAATTCGCCAGATCTGAACCCGATGGAACACATCTGGAATGTGATTGACCATGGCATCAGAGCTCATATACCATCTACCCGGAATTAACGGGAATTACCTGACTTGTATGTGCAGATGTGATGCCACCTATCTCCTGCGAGCTAACAAGGCCTCATTGATTCCATGCCACGACACGTCTCCGCAGTTATCCTCGCCAAAGGTGGACATACCGGCTATTAGGGGGGTGATCGTAATGTTCTGGCTAGCCAGTGTATATGTGCTTCTCGATTCCATTCGATCTTCATTGGTTCGGAGAGCCGTCAGTTCTCTGACTGAAATTTTTTTGTCGTTATTTTGTAGTAATTTTCTGACGTGGATAATTTTTTCTCGGGAATAACCAATTTGACAGGATTTTCGTTTTCTCGTAGTCTTACTTTGCGTAACCTGTATCAAATGCTTGAAATTTGTATGATCCTTCAGCTCCTTGTTCTTCAGTTCCTTTCTTTACCAGCAAACTTTAAATTAATTTTGTTTCGTTTGTGTGTTATTGATTTGCGTTTCTCTCCATTCACAACTTTCCGTGTTAATCTATGTTTTAACTCCCCTCGTTTCCTTTCGTTGCATCGCGGGGGGCTAGTGTGATTTCGTAGGTGTGTGTGTGGTACCAGTCCATCAAAATATCCCTATTTTACAAGTTATCAAATGTTCATGAGCCCATAAAGCAAATTATTTTGTTAATTTTTATACTCGCTTGGTTAGTAAATCAGGCGCCAGCAACTCGATATGTTGTAATGTATAATGTTTCGTTCTTTCTCTCTAAAGAATTAATGTTTACAGTCAGGTTTTAATATATTTTCAGCCTTATTGCTACTGAATTGCCTCACGCATGCTAATCTGTTTCCTAGGGCGCTTTCTACGCAGTTTTCCTTTGCGTAAACGAGTACAGCCCATTCAATTTCTTTGTTAGGCAGGTGTTTGATTTTGCCTCGGAGAAAAGAATTTCTCTCAACAATTTTATACATTTCCAAAAATTGTGATGTATTTCTGATTTCGTCAGAAGGTCTTTACTTGAGTGCTTTTCCTAATGCCTGATTCAAATATGGCTTAACCTCCAATTTATACTCTATGTTCTGTCATATGAGGGTCGCAGAAAAGCAATGGTGTACGTCATTTGGATTTGCACTTTGGATTCATTGACTCTTCTCTCTCTCTCTCTCTCTCTCTCTCTCTCTACCCCTCTTCATGCGAAGTGTCACTGGTTTGTTTTATCTTCTAAGCTGGTAAAAATTCCATTCAAATACATACACACCTAAGTCTTTGGAGAGAAAGAGTTTGTCTCTAGACTTTGACAATACCATTTATTGATTTATGTGTCTGTTAGTTAAAATTTTTTATGTGGATCTATTTCCCGTTTACAACAGCATACATGCCACGAATGAGTGTGACTGATATGTAGCATTCGTAATTTATACGGCATTTTCTCACAACAGCATTTTGGTGCATACGTCATTGCTATTCTAAAGTCCTCATATTAATGCGGAACGAGAAAAAATGGCGAATCAATTTTTTTATCGTGAGATTGCAAAAATTAACTGTACAACTGAGTGTACATACACTGAGTGTGCGCAGAAAGTAAAGTCCTTACCTGGTCAGAGATCGAAAGTTTCCGTCATTTTCGAATGCTTCATCTGGCAATTTTCCGAAGTCGTTTGTACGACGCAAAACAATCTTCTGCCTTCTGCAGAAAAGAAGAATTTTACTGATGTAAATAAACCTAGGACAAATTAAATAATAATTAAGAATATTATTCGTTTATTTAAAATTTGCGCTGCCTACGATATATCTTTAAAAAGTAGATCGTAAAATAAATACTGATTCTTCTACCTGAATATTATTAATTGGCAGCAATATACGGTCTGTTAATCCATATTTGAAAAGTCAGTCAAAGTAGAAAAAGAAATATGATAAAAATTATTTTTAACACACCTCTTGCGTCTCCTCAGCGTTGTTTATATGCAGCATTGGGTTTGTTGGCAACATTGCGACTTTGGTTCTTGTAGCAGGAAATAAAATTTTGGGCATCAGCCTCAACTCTGAAAGTTAAACGTCCCTCACAATTACTCTAAGTAACAGTTCAATTGCAAATGAAAATTATAGGCTTGTTAATGTATTCAAATTGTAACTTCATGTCAGTGTAGAGAATGAAGACGGCATTATCCAAATTATAGAAAAATAGTATGTAGAAATAAATTTCATTTGCGTTTAATTGTTAAATTAAATACAAAGCCACGGAAACGAATCCAACCACGAAAGTTGGAAATACCTGCAAGCAGATGACATTTACATTAAACATTTATAACAAATCTTCTAATCTCCAAGTGAGTGATTTCTAATGAGATACAACCGACATAAAACTTATTGACACCCTACCTTTTCTATCATAATTTAGTTACAGCTGGAAAATTATATTTCTCGCTGGGTTTCCAACAGTTTGTTACGAGCTCAATCTTTACACTGTTGAGGATATTTCGTTTCCCAACGTAGAGATCTATGTGAAGACTATGAAATTCGGGTAGCTGCTCCTCTTTTTGCATCTGTACTCTTTTACCTGAGTCACTGATGTTCAGGTGTCTCTTTGGTAACTCTGTACAAGTGCTTGAAGATAAGGGCCTTCAGACACATCTGTCACAGAAGAGCCTCTTCCTTTCTATTTTTTACTAAACAGTTTAGCCCTAGACAACTGCTTTTTCTTCCTGTCTTCTTTTCACTCGTATTGAAACTTGCATGTACTTATTTGATTAATGTGTTTATCCCGATAGTTGGCACAGAAAAACTGGGTTATTTGAGATATTTATCATTCATATATTACCCTCTCATTGCAACGCAGAAGTAGGACATGTACACAAACCACTTATGACTTAAACAATTCACGCAACGACTTCGCACAGGGAAACGCTTTGTCTGTAACGTTCTCCGTAGCACTACTCTATTATGATTTAAATGAAGTTCCTAGGTGAAACAAGTCGGTTCAATTGTATCAACGGAAATAATTAAAAAAGAAGATGCTATGGCCATTGTAACGTTAGCTGCATTATTGGACTATAGTTGCTGCGTTGCCGCGATCGTTTTCCACCTGCCGTGCTGCTCTACAAAATTCAGAAATGAATACGACTGACGCAATCGTAATTCACATATCACCAATCATGTTCGAGAATTATAGTTTGATCTTTACTCATCTATTACACGTGGAGCTAGGGTTGCAATACTTCAGCATTTCACAAGGAAGTGGAGCGATAAAAATAACATTAAATTAGAATCAGGAGATTCAAATACACTTCCCTATGTAGCCCAAAAAATTGCGTTTATCAACAATATATCGCCCAAATGGTGACAGCTGCATTTCTTTGAAAAAAGAATCGCAAAATTCTGTCGTTAATAGACCAAAAGCCGATATATCGCCCAATCTGGTCACCCTGCACTGGCGTTTTGCTTCGCTGTAACGAAGTTCATTTTTTATTAGGTTATTAACTGGTTATTGCTGTAGAATACAAGTATGGACTCCGCTCTCTAAGTCGATTATTCTACATGAAAACATTTGAATTACACAAAGCTGCACTTGAAATTTTACAGATTTTTTTTCTGGGGGTTGGCTGGCTAGTGCACTAAGTGCACTTTACCACTTCTGTGACTGGGCACACTTCTTTGTGGTGGTCAAACGTGGTCGTCTGCAGCCTTGACGACTGGTATGCCTGCCCTCTCTTTCCCGTGAAATCGGTCCACTGTCATATCCGACTGCCCCACACAAACGAACACTGCACGATGATGTTTGGTTTGTGGAGCGCTCAACTGCGCGGTCATCAGCGCCCGTACAAATTCCAATTTTTACACAGTCCAATTTTTCATGCAAAGTCATTCCAGCAATATTTTCTATTTTATAACCCATATATTGATGTAAATACCATCTAACATAAGGGTAACAATCAGTTCATGGTACCAGACATGAAACTTCATTTTTGAAGTGACTTAAGAAATTACGATTTTCGGTTCACGTTTGTCTTGCAGTTAAGCTTCCGTTCGGATTTTGAATGAATTAGAATGAAAATGCCTGATGATATTAAAAATTTGTAAGCATGTGGAGAAATATTAAACAACACAGAACAAATAATGAACAACTCTATATCAAACTTGTGAGGAGCGTTGGATTCAAGACACGACGCAGTTTGAGCCTTCAGGAATAAAACAGCCTTCCTCACACCTTCTTTAACTGTCAATGTTTCAAGAAGGAAGTTAATAACTGGTATAGGTAAATGACACTATCTGCCGCTAATTATGTCTGTACATACCTTCAGCACACGTTCAACTACAGTTACATTACTAACTGCCTTTGAAACTGTGCTGGTATTAATCTCGAAAGGATTCATATAAATTTCAACTGAGGGTTCTACAAACCGTTACATACATATAATGTGGAGTAGGCCTACTTACAGAGTCAAAATACAAGAACAGTACACAATCTTTCTTCATCGCTTTACTCCGCTGCTCATTCACTGTAAGATTTACACATTTTTACAAAAATTCATCCTGATAGTGAAAGCTGAATTTTTTCCATATGTGTATAAGCTGTTTATATGCTTGGAGATATAGCTGTTCTTATCAGGTGTAGAAGTGTGAAACTATTTCCCGATAGATGGTGCTAGCCGTCAGTGTACGTCCCGTGAGACAGCGTCTGCAGCGCCATCTGCTTCCTGTAACGGCTGACGACGAATGTCAACACACAGTAACCTAAGTTCCATACATCTGTATCTGTTTCAGACCCGTAAACATGACGAGGTTTGTGCCTACGAACTACGATTTGCGGACAGCATTGGTTTTCTGTTATCATTTGAAGAAAACTGCTGCAGAATCCCATCGAATGCTCTTGGAGAAACATAGTGTTTCGAGTGGTTCAAAAATTCAAAAGTGGCGATTTTGACGTGAGAAACTACGAGTTCGGGAATCCAACGAACAAGTTCGAAGAAAACGAATTGCAGGCCTCATTGGATGAAGATGATACTCAAACTCAACAGGAACTCGCGGAACAATTGAATGTGACGCAGAAAGCCGCTTCTCTTCGGTTGAAAGCTATGAGAAAGATGCCGAAAGTGGGAAAACGTGTTCCGCACGAACTGAATGAAAGGCAGTAGGGCACTCGAAAGACCACTTGTGAGATGCTGCTCTCCAGATACCAAAGAAAGTCGTTCTTCCATCGAATAGTGAAGGTGATGAAAAATGGATCCTAAGCGTCGTAAATCATGGATGAATCCAGGCAAGCCTCGACATCCACTTCAAGACCAAATCGCTTTGGAAAGAAGACAATTAGATTATATTAGATTAGATTAATACTTGTTCCATAGATCATGAATACGACACTTCGTAATGATGTGGAACGTGTCGGTTAATAAAAGATGTCTGTACAAGATATTACATTACACAAAATATTGCATGACACTAATGTTTAAGTTGGTCTTTTTTTTTTTTTTTTTTTTGCCCCCTCAATTTATATCTAAAAATTCAGCCAATGAGTAGAAGGAGTTGTCATCTAGAAATTCTTTTAACTTATTTTTAAATGTTAGTTGGCTGTCTGTCAGGTTTTTGATGCTGTTTGGTAGGTGACCAAAGACTTTTGTGGCAGCATAATCTACCCCTTTCTGTGCCAAAGTCAGATTTGTAGTGTCGGCAGACTTGCCAACACTACGCACACTAATTGAAAGAGGCGGCCAAGATGCACGCGCTAACTCACGAAGGATGGAGTGAGGTCTGAAACAGGAGACTTAATGAATGTGATAAAGAAAATACGTATCTTTGGAATATACTTAACTTTTAATACATCCTTGTATACATCGTTCTTGATGAGACATCTGGAGATTGTGGCGATACAAGTGACTCTTTATATACAAGCTATTTAAGGCTAATGGCGCCTTGCTAAGTAGTAGCCATTAACTTAGCTGAAGGCTATTCTAACTGTCTCTCGGCAAATGAGAGAAATGGCTTCGTCCGTATAGTCGCTAGCAACGTCGTCGTACAACTGGGGCGAGTTCTCGTACGTCTCTCGAGACCTGCCGTGTGGTGGCGCTCGGTCTGCGATCACACAGTGGCGACACGCGGGTCCGACATGTACTAATGGACCGCGGCCGATTTAAGCTACCACCTAGCAAGTGTGGTGTCTGGCAGTGACACCACAAGATTTGACCCTGCATAGTGAAGATCATTCTTTCTCCTGGTGTTATAGCTATGCACACTGCTATTACTTTTGAACTGGGCTGGATTATTAACAACAAATTTCATAAGTGAATATATATACTGTGAGGTTACTGTGAGGATCCCTAGATCCTTAAATAGATGTCTGCAGGATGACCGTGGGTGGGCTCCAGCAATTATTCTGATTACACGTTTTTAAGCAATGAATGCTCTGTGATGGTGGGATCAGAAGGGTGTCATCTATTATGAGCTGCTAAAACCTGTTGAAACCGTTAATACTGATCACTACCAACAGCAAATGATCGATTTAAATCGAGCATTACGTGAGAAATGACAAGAGTATGGAAAAAGGCAAATAAGTCATATTGTTCCATGATAACGCCCCATCACACACAGCATAACGGATGAGGGAAACGATCGAGGCGTTAAGTTGGGAATTACTAGGGCGTGCGGCTTATTCTCCAGCCTTGGCTACGTCCAGTTGTCATCTATTTGCATCACTGGGACACGATCTCGCTGAACAATGCTTCAGTTCGTATGAAAATGTACGAAAATGGCTCGCTGACTGGTTCGCTTCAAAAGAGGGTTTTTTTTGGGCAGGGGGGGGGGGGGAGAAATTTGTAAATAGCAATGCAGAGTTCTACACCTGTTAAAGCATCTTCTTCCAGCTCTGGCATCTTTGACTTGGGAGTTACCGTTGGACTTGTTCCTCACTTGAGTTCAATATTATCTGGCACAATTTGGTAATAAACAAGGTGCACAATCTTACAATCCGTGTTTCTCCAAAGAAAGTGGTACTGCTCTCCTTGTTTTCCAGTCAACTGCAATGCTTTCGATAATCATATTACTCTGAATAAAGATATACTGATTAACCTGGAAAGAGAACGAAAAGAAAATTAGTGCAGTAGAAATTTGAAATAAAATACTTTTACTTGCACATCATCTTACTACAAAGAGTTCACATTATTAAAAGTGTGCCATGCACCTTTGTTACGCAATATAAGCTAAGCGAGAGCGATGCTTTTCGTTAATTTAGAATTATTTTATTTTACATACTACGGGAAACGCCTAATATCAAAAGCTAAAGTTTTAGATCGGATTTTTCTGAATGCTGGATTTACATTTGTAGTTAATGAATTGAAATCAAATACGCAGTTCACACTATCATACATAGTACAAACAGTAGAAATCCTTACCATAAAAGTCTTTGCACAATACGTTAAATGAAACTGCACACTGATGACGAACCCTTTGTGGGTATAATTGTAGCCCATCACACATATACTCTGAAATTTATTTTTGTGTTCTTGATGTAACTTGCTAGTACTTACCACCAATGTTCAAATGGCTCTAAGCACTATGGGACTTAACATCTGAGGTCATCAGTCCCCTAGACTTAAAACTACTTAAACCTAACCTAAGGACATCACACACACCCATGCCCGAGGCAGGATTCGAACCTGCAACCGTAGCAGCAGCGCGCTTCCGGACTGAAGCACCTAGAACCGCTCGGCCACAGCGGCCGGCACCAACAGTGTTCTGATGGAGTGAAGTTCTCCTGTGATATGTAATGAGTCCTTTTCTTTCTCAGTTCGGAAGCCTACGGAAGCCTGAACACGGATATCTTTTTCCCACTCCGGTGGTTACCACCACAGCCTGGTACACATCACTTATTAACCATATTGTGACGTAAAGCACACAAACAAATACCTCGGTAAAACATAAGTCCAGTAATAACTGCATTTTCAACAACTTACAACTCGACAGCTGTCCAGTCCTAGTATAATGCTGTCACCCTATTGCAAATCTTTCAGCTGTCCAACCCAATGCTGTATCTGTAGGGACTTCCTACCAAAGGGTATGATAAATATGGTGATAATTATGATGACATCGATAAAGTGCGGTATCCATATCATCACGCAGGAGCAGCAGACACCCACGCATTCGAATGTAGAACCTCCCCTACATCCGTGCGAACCGCGTGGGATAGCCGAGTGGTCTGGGGCGCCTTGCCACGGTTCCCGCAACTCGCCCCGTCGGAGGTTCGAGTCCTCCCTCTGCTTGGCGTAGTTAGTTTAACTTAGACTAAGTAGTGCATAAGCCTAGGGACCGATGACCTCATTAGTTTGGTCCCATAGGACTGTACCGCAAACTTCCAAATTTTACATCCGTGTGAATTGGTGTGTGATGACGGTGGTAATACTGGTGGATATAAGAATCAGAAAACAGTGAAGTCCAGCGAAAATCAGAACTTAATATCTAATATAAAAACTATTTATAGCATTTGGATCCCTACTGAAAATGATATTCAGATGCACACGGACAAACATTATAAGAATTTAGTGCTTGATGTCCACTCAAGTCGATTGGAGGATCCCCGTGTACTGTAGCTTGCTCTTAGACATATTATCGGAGTTGGGCATCATAAAGGGAAATCTATTACGTAACGCACACCTGGGACATCAGACAGGATTATTTTGAGAGTGAATAATTTTCCAACAAAGTTTAAACCATTATGTGATCTCCTTTGTCGGGTGTTCACGAGAAGAAACGGAACATTCGGCATAGAGCAAGTAAACATGAATTTTATAAAAGCGTAAGGACTTGTATACCTTGACCTATCCCTCCCATCTCCGAAGTGTTTTGTTCACACTCGCTACACATAAAAGAATGAAGATACAATGGATTAATGCTGCCTGATGTAAACTGATTATGACTGAAATAAAAACTAATCGGGAAGCTGGGTTTTGATATGGTCTGTTTGTAAGAACCATGAACCGGCCGTTGTGGCCGTGCGGTTGTAGGCGCTTCAGTCTGGAACCGCGTGACCGCTACGGTCGCAGGTTCGAATCCTGCCTCTGGCATGGATGTATGTGCTGTCCTTAGGTTAGTTCGGTTTAATTAGTTCTAAGTTCTAGGCGACTGATGACCTCAGAAGTTGTCGCATAGTGCTCAGAGCCATTTGTAAGAACCATGCTGCAGAAACAACATGCTCTCACATTTTCCTGCCGAAATGTTAACAGTTACTGGCCACGTTGAGGAAATATCTGAAATTGTTATTATAATTACGAAATTCACTGTGACTAAGGTGGCACAGCTATGTGACAAGCAAATGGTCGCAGTGAAACTGAAGGGTGCACACATAAAGCGAGGTTTTCTCATCACATCGGAGGTGTTGCAGCTTTTGTAGATAAGCTCAGGGCTGTAGTTCTATATGGACGAAGTGCGTGTCTCCTTGCGGCAAGAGACGCGAATGGCAAACTCCTGTCTGTGGCGCAGCAGGCAAATTGACGAACGAGGTGAGATACTAAGGGAAGCAATACAAGAAGTAGATCCCGTTGTTTTAAATCTAGAAGGTCAACCGTGTATATTCGAGGGACGAGCAGGTGTTGGCATCCACTCTTTTAGCAAACGGCGTGATAGCAATCGAAATTAATAGTTGGCAACTGTGGCCTCTGTTTTTTTTCTGCCATGTAAAGGCTATTGGCGCTTGTCACAAGTTCATACTCTCGCATGTTGCTACGTGCATGACACACCGCACCTCCGCATCTCGTGTACTATCTACAAACTAGTGTCCAATAATCCCAACAGTGGTTTGCTGCCATACCTTCGCAAGCACACCTCCATCCCTACTTCTACACAAGCTCCGTATCCTATCTCAACACAACTTCAACCAACTCCCTATTCCAGACAATGAGATCCCCTCCAGTATTTACCCTCCTACCAACTTTAACTCTTTCCCACCTATCCAACTCCACATCAGTTCCCCTCTCTCCTTTTCCCTCTCTATCCATCACCATCCCTTTCCTTCCCTCTTGTAACCACTCCACCCCCACACACCACACTATATTTCAGCCTCTGCCTTTCCCACTGTCTGTATTCCCATTATCCAATTCACATCCTACTTGTCATCTCTATCGTTTCCACTGCCCAACCACCCCTATCTCTTCAGCTACACCCATGAACCCTACGGAACACATTCTCTCCTCCAAAAATAGTTGACACCTAGCGCAGGTCCTTCAGATTTTAATCGAAAGTACAGTGCTTCAGTGTTTTTTATCAGAATTTCAGCTTGCTGCGATGTGTTTTTAAAATGTGTTTCTTTTTGATTGCTGTTCTAATATTTTTGATTTAAAATAAAATAGAAACACCTAATTTTGTTTTTCATTCTATATCTTTCTAATTCACTTGGCTGAAGAGCGGAATATAATTTCGTCGTTGAACGACATAAGCTCCTCAAAGAGCGGGAGATTATACCACTGACAGCGCCGCCCCCTCACCCATATGCACCGAGGAGGATGAAACAACGATAAAGGAAAAGAAAGCCACCAGCAACCCAATTCCAGTTCGAGTTCCAGTTCCGGTACAGTGCAGTTCAGATGGTCTCTCAGGTCCAGGCCATGTGCCTGTTATCTCTGTAGTAAAGCAAACAGAACTGGCCAAGACGTGCCAGGACGCTCCGCTCTGCTGCGCACCGTCGTCGTGCCTCCGCTGTTCCACACGGCGCGGTCTCTCACGATCTCCGCACAACAACAATACGGGATGATCGAGCAGATCTCGTATCACGGCAGTAAACTCTGTTTTGTTAATTAAAAGTGATCGCGAAAGATCTTTGAGTTGTTGATTTCGGGACAGACTTCATTGTGAACTTGTTCAGGTAATGTTGTTGTTGTGGTCTTCAGTCCTGAGACTGGTTTGACGCAGCTCTCCATGCTACTCTATCCTGTGCAAGCTTCTTCATCTCCCAGTACTTACTGCAACCTACATCCTTCTGAAACTGCTTAGTGTATTCGTCTCTTGGTCTCCCTCTACGATTTTTACCCTCTGCGCTGCCCTCCAATGCTAAATTTGTGATCCCTTCATGCCTCAGAACATGTCCTACCAACCTGTCCCTTCTTCTTGTCAAGTTGTGCCACAAACTCCTCTTCTCCCCAATTCTATTCAATACCTCCTCATTAGTTATGTGATCTACCCATCGAATCTTCAGCATTCATCTGTAGCACCACATTTCGAAAGCTTCTGGTCTTGTCCAAACTATTTATCGTCCATGTTTCACTTCCATACATGGCTACACTTGTAACAACAACGACGCTGTAGTATTGTACATATAAGTAATTTTTTTCCATCTGATTTTTCGATAAACTAGTGTAATTGATGTTCTGATTTCATTTCCTTTTTGTTTCATGTCATTGTGTTAAGAAAACTGTAAACAAGTTTCAATGTGAATATTAATGTTTATGTCAAATGTCAAGCAATATTGTAATAGAATTGAAATGTAACAAATGTTGAAACTGTTGCAATATGTTTAAAATTGTAACTGTGCGTCTGGTCCATACGCAGGCAATGTGTTAGGATATGTAGAATGTAAAACCTCGGGTGAATACCATGTCTGTAAGGGAGCGGTAAAAGGTGGATGGCAGGCAAGCGCGGGAAAATGCGCACGGGCACTGCACGGCACAACGGGCTCAGCAGTAGTTGGAGTCTGTCACTGGTTTGAGCAACACCTTCTGGAGCGAGGAGGCTGTCCTGGAAGACGTAGTTTCACTGAGCCTCGGGTATGCCGTTCTAACGCCCACACAGCATGGCAAAAGTCCATAGGCACTAAATGGAAAAGTATTGTGAAGCAAAGAAGTATTAAAGTGCCGATACGTCAAGAGCCATAGCTGTGGTTGTATGTGTGCTCGGTGCCTCGCCATCTCGCCGCCCGCCAACCGCCGCGTCGATATAAGCAGGTTGAAACTTTTAGTACTGTATTCGTATGGACCATAGAGTGAACTGTTCAGTAATAACCTAAATTTTACCAGAACTTTCCTATCATTTAATTATCCTCACAACTAACCTAGACAGGGTCCTTTCCAAATGTGCAATCCGAGTGTCCCGAAATGAAAAATTAAATTTTGTGTTAATAATAATTACTTGCAGACCTAACTATGTTAGAATGGTGTTTAAAGAACTGTTTTGTTAATGAACCAGTAAATGAATAACGAAGGCCTAACGAAGTTAAAAGAAAACTTTAATATTGATGTAGTAATGAAGTTTAATTATTTCGAGACACATATAAAGGTATTTAAATGAGAAGTAAATAAGATAAAAAGAGTAGTAACTCATATACTGGAAATCTTGAACGCATGATAATTTCAGTAATCAAATTTTTTTAATACAGTGATCATAACAGTTTCAGGGTCCACCCCCCCCCCCCCCGCCTTTTATTAATTTGAATTCTGAAGTGTTCTAAATTGATTTTCTAGTATACATTATAGTGTAGTGTTATGTATTCATGGTTTTTCCATATCAGTACAGAACGTGAAACTATCAGTTCAATAGAATTTCTGGTTCTAAAATTCTGCTATATTATGCAGTGTTACTACTTGTTGTCTTGCATGAATATCTACCAACTTGTACAGGGAAGAAACTCAGTTAATGCCTAATTAGGCTGGCGACCGTATTATTATCAAATTGGTAGCATCTTCAGTGTTGCTTTTGGTCCATCTTGACGACGTGTAATTGCATTTTGGACTTACTTGACGGATCATTGTTATTACAGAGTGGATGTAAGTCTGATTCGCCACCATTCAGGTACACGTGGTCGATATCTATACAAAAATCCTTTCTCATAAGGTGGAGCCCGCTCACTTACCATAGTACAGTCTTTAATGAGTATCGTGTGCCCCACGCGCACGTTACAAGTGGCGACCGTGACAGGACATCCAGTTGTTGTCGGTCACCAATTAACGTGAATACCGAACAGTGGATGTTCAGTGGCACGAATTGCAATATTATTCAGTAAAGTAAATAGCAGTGAACGTCAAGTACGGTAGTGGGGTGTAATTTGCGTTCGGTATGGACAAGAACGTAAACACAGTAGATGGGCCGAGCGTAATGGAAGATGCGGCTGGCAATGACAGGAGTTTACGCGGCCAGATAACAGATGGCGTTAGTGGTAGATAATTGGCGTACATACAATACCACGAACATGTTAACGAACAGATTGAAATGTCGAGATCGCCTCGAATACAGCAAGGAATAAAACAGAAAGTAGAGGATGACTTTGTAGATGATAGTGGGTACGTGAACGAATCCACTGACATGTTTGGTTCACCACAGATAAAGAAAGAACAGAAAGAATATTTTGAAATAGGATCGGAATACACCGATTCCATAGAACAAAACAGTGTGAGAATTTTAAGCATGAACGACTTATTTGAACGATTAACCAAACAAATTGCAGGACAGAGTGAGCAGCTCAAAACACAGAATGATCAGCTTCAAACACAAGTCAGTAATCAGGTTAGGCAGCTTAAAACACACGTTGACGAGCAGCTTAAAACACAAGTTGGTCAGCTTAAAGCACAGGTTGAGGAACAAGAAATTAAAATTAGTAAACAAACCGAACAGGTAGAACGAAAAGTAGGTAATTTAAGTTCTGCAATAATACTATGAAATCTGAAATTGACACAATTAATAAAAATATGAATACTATGCAGGGGGAAATTGACGACATTAACAGTAGGTTTGATGTTGAAATTCTCAACATCCAAAAGAAAGTAGAGCCTCTAGTTGAAACAAAAGTAGACGAAAAAGTTTTCGGTCTTATAACTGAGATCGTAAACGAATGCCAACATGGAATATCACAGTTGAGAAAGGCAGTTTCAGATACTGAAAGAGATTTAGGCGAAAAAGTTACCGCATGTGTACAAAATGTGAACATAATACATCGAAAATTCAAGGCAAAATTTTCGATCTCGAGAGTAAAATCAAAGATAGGCCTGGTGTTGTCTGTAATGGCACGCCACTTACGAAGCTGTTGGAAGGTGAGGAGCGCTTCGATCCCGCCAAGAAACATAGCGGATGGCATCTGTTGGATTTCATTAAAAATTGCGAGAGGATGTTTCCTGAACACTTGTCTGGTCAGGAGAAGATAAACGTAGTAATTAGCGCCTTAGCAGGTGACGCTAAGCGCTGGGGAATTAACTTGAATACCGAACTAATGACGTTCGAAGAGTTTAAACAAAAATTTACGGAAGAATACTGGTCCGACAAAAACAGGATCATTTGTGGCGCGAGTTTATCATGACCAAACTTCATGATAACAGGGGCAGGAATTCTTTGAAAGATTTCTGCGAATATTGGTACTGAAAGTTGACACACTTAAGAGGGAGAAGATCCGATTCTGAAATCGTATGGGAGCTATATAAAAAGCTTCCAGAAGATTCGAAGAGATATGTGGGAAGCAATCATCGCAGCTTCCAAGCGTTTCTCGAAAGGGTCGAAGACGAAGACCACTGGCGCGAAAGTCGTGCCAATTATCAGAATTTTAGTAACCGGAATAACCACAATAATGACGAGGGGAATGACGGCGATGGTTTTCGCGTCAACATGATACAGAGAGGTAGAGGCAGAGGAAGAGGAAGAGGGAGTTATCCAGGTCGCGGTAGAGGGTACACCGCGCAAAATCATAACGACGCGGGAAACTAATTTCCGCGAACGTTGCGGGCCAAATGGAAGCGGACAGAACATATCGGCCCTGATTTAAGAAACATTACCGGACTGACAGTGAAGTTACGAGACAGCTTAGGGACAGGCGTGGAACGACGCAGCGTGTTGTGGCGAAGCAAGCGTCAGGTGCGTGCGCAGATGATTCATCTTCGCTGCGCACTGCGCTACATGTTAACAGGCGAGTGGAGCATCAGAGGGCAATGGCCCAGCCTAGCAGAACAGCTGTTCAGAGAGAAGCCGCTAGCAAGGCGGCAGAATTAGGCACGAACATTGCCCTAAGAGCTGGCGAATACATTACGAGTGGCAATTCCGTGGCGAAGGAAATAGTGGATGGAACAGTGGATACACAGAGAGGTGCGGTTATCAGTGTTAGCTATGAAGTAAATGGCGAGAATGAATTAGCAGAAGTAACTGTTTGGTGTGTGCAGATCGACGATCTGTACAAAGGCCTCAAGCAATGTGAGTGGGAAGATTTTAAGAAGGAATATGAGGCAAGGAGGTTAATTAGTGAAAAAGGAAATAGTAGGGATGTCGATAAGGTGACGTGGCCCGAATTTGAAGAGGAGAGAGTAAATAGCGCTGCGCAAAGTACGCGTGCTGCCGATAGGACGATGGTTAAAGATAGGAAGGATATGGAGGATGAAATCCTAAGCATTGACGAGGAAGTAACTTCTGTTAACGATCCGCCAATAATACAAGCTGTTACCGAACGGCACCGTGGGGAAGGGGCATGTAATTACCTAAGAGTAACTGAAGTCCACGAGGATTACACTAAATATGAAGTAACAGTGGATGTGAGTAAAGCTGATAATGAGGTCGTTTTGCCTAAAGAGGATATGGAGTTAAAATCAAAGCCTGATGAAAATGCAGAGGAAGATCTTAGTGCTTTTCTCTGAAAAGCTTTTATGTTAGAACCAGAAAGCGATCCAGAATGGTCGGATTCTGACGATAGTTCAGATGCCGAGTATTTCGGGACTAGTGAAAATAATGGGAATATAGTTAATTGCGATAATGTACATACTGATGACGAAGTTTCAAAACAAAACCCAGATGTTGAGACTGAACAAAGAAAGAAAGAACCACCTGACGACTCAGTGTTTATTTTGTAAAGAGTTCAAGTAAGTGAAGACTTTGAACTCCAGAAACCTAGAAAGCCACCAGATATAAATGGTTCACAGGTCAGGAACGTACCTTGGGACGATGTCACAGTCTACCAAGGTGTGTTGTGAAAAAAAAGCGAAAGGGGCATAATTTAGAGCCTGGGGCAGATTTATATCGGACTTTGCGAATGTCATGAACACCTTACATCTTGAAACTACTGGGTTCTTTCGCTTCGGTCTCTTTTCTATTTGTTTTGTTTTACTATTACTCGCGTAACAATTCATATACGAAATAAAATATGTTACTGCGGAAAGAGCCCCGAAATACCTTTTAGTGATGCTGTGCCGTGACTTTCTTGGGATCATTAATTTTCAACAAAAATTATATTATGTTCTTATTCTTCGGGATCTGGCTTTCTATTAAAGGAACATTTTTTCGTTACTGTAACTCACTATGAAGTTCAACATATCTTCCCTACTTTATAGTTATTGAAAAGGTTAATGAAAATTACTTTGTTATGAATACTGATGTTACAGTTCGCAATGATTGTTCAACATCACAATTTTGCAGTTGATTTTTGTTAACAGTAAAACACCAATAAGTACCACGACTAGCACAAGAACATGAGACTATTATCGGAGAAAAAGACGTTTTTACTATAAGGTTTGCCAGACCAGAACTAAGCACAGCAAGATTTCTTTTATGTTATGAAGGTAAATTATCTTTTTTGTACTGTTAGTAATATATTATCAGCAGCCCGCGTCAACCTGCAAAACACATCATAAAATCTGCTGCTCTTTTCTGCAAGTCCGAAGGCTGAAAGAAATAATTTTATTTCACTATTACCTTCCCGCTTCTTTGCGGTATGATAGATTTCATTTAATGCAGTTTGAATGCGCCGCGGCAGCGGCTCGTTCGTTCGTAGCGCAGCTCTGCACCACGAATAATATTTAAATAACTGAAAATGTCTTAAAGGGATGGGATAATATACTAGGCAAGCTTATTACAAATCATAATGCAAGGTTTCACTAAGTAACTCTATTCAAAACATTTAAATATATTAATTATTACACACCTTTACAATGAGTACGTAATGGCGTACATCTCTCAATCTTGACAAAAGAATGCTACGCTAGCGTACAATATATCGTCACAGGCTAACCTGCTCACGTAACTCCAAGAAGACGACAGAGAAATTAATGTTCGTTCTGTATTATTTATACTAGTCACACATTCTCATCTTTGTTTGATATTTAATAAGTATCGTCTGTGGCGGTTTCAGTACCCGCCGACACAGATATTATCTAAAATAAATAAATAAAAAAAAACAGTACATAATTTTATACAAGAACAAAACATTACACACAATGTTTTCTCTTTATTACATAATATGTCTTTTGCTAAGAGACGTTACAATGCCCCCTGGCAGCAATTGACTAACGTTAAGAATATTCGGCAGTATGCTGCCACTAACGTCCGTTTTGTCTTTGTTTGTCACCTTATTAGGAATATTCATTGTTCACGTCTTTGCTCTTTTGCACTATAGTTTTAATTACTCTTTATGGTTTTCTCACACTTTGCGAGGTGACCGTAAACCAAGTCCCAGGGTCATGACAGTTTTCTGGCTCCCCCAGAAAACCTGGGAAAACTGCGCCGGAGCCATGGTCATCTCGCCTGGTTTGTCTTAAAACACAGTTTGATTGTTCATCATAAAAGGTTAGAATTTATCCAATGTTCACAGATAACAAAGGTTATTTATGACAAAATGTTAAACTTTTAGTCTCCTTGTTAAAATTGTACCTTCTACACTCTTTCGCATTCGTGATAATATTTGTGTTCTGTGTCACACTGAAAGTCAATCATTAAACAGTTTTACAATAGTGTAATGAATTGTCTCTACACTTACTCACGACAAATGTTCTACCATGGTATGTCATTCGTGTCAGTTTGCTTCACTAATGTGACGAAAACACATAACATATATCATCGAACAAATGAGTATTTTGAGTCTATACACAGTAAACTAAAGAAATAAATGTTTGCCACGTAATTTCGTGCCCAATAAATCATTTTCATATCAGTACATTAACAACGTAGTTGGTAATGTTCGGTTGGATGTCAACACTGTCGTACGGAGCGGGCGGCGCGAAGCAATTGTTGCGTAGCGTCGTCTGGAACGCGGCGTGCCAACGACCGCTGGGGTCGACGACCTGCACGCCGTAACAGCGACGGAGTGTTGGGGTGGCCCCCGTGCAGTCGCGAACCGCGCCGAACCATCCACAAATGTCGGCGTGTTGCAGTTGTTTCCCGCGACCGGCTGGCTGGCGGCACGGCACCCGTCTCTGCTTCTCCGCATGGCTCCCGGTCACAACGCATGAAACAAATATTCCACAACAGTGTACTGTCTTTAAGGATACAGATTATTCGCTGTGGAAGAAAATGTAACTTGGTTAAAAGCGTTTATTGTTCAGTAAGCCGTCGTTTCGCTGGTATGCACAGGATGTTTTGGCGTGATAACGGGTTTCTTGTGGCTTCACAAGTGAATCGCATTGTGACACTGCTATTTAGGGTTCGTCACACGCACGGTGTACTACACACTTTCATTTGTTCTCACGGTCGATACGCTGCCAGAGCGTCTCTCAACACGCGAAAATGTTTCGGTTCACACACACTAAATGTTTCTGTCGAGCGATGTTTGTTTGAATCGACTCCGAACGGATCACTAACAACCGTTTTTACACACAGTATATTGTTTGTTGAGCACTGCACTATGACAGTTAGTCACTCAACACTTGACTTATACCGACGTATATATTGGTGCAGATACAACAGTCATTTTCTGTCCCTACTACACACAATATTCCGTCCTTTCCTAGATTGTTTATGCACACAGTTTATTTTTAATGCATATCAACCGTTCTTAGCATAATCACTCTCATCTACATTGAGTCCATTGTGTTTACCATGTCATTACACACTTTTAGTACTATTACTAGGCATATATGGCCTTTTTGTAATTATTTAAAGGTGTGTGATTTTTGGTACATAGCTTTATTTTCCTTTTTCGGTGTAGCTTGCCAGGTTATCACCCATCTAGCAAACAGATTTTACCATGTGCATGACAGCTGGACTTCGGCATATTGCTCAATAAATACTTCATTTACTACTAGTATTTTTTTTTTTAATGATCTGTCCTACAGGACTACAGTGTAGTTTCCGCGTTGATTCACTTGATTCGCGCACCGCGTAATTAATATTCAAGGACGTGTACCAAGTACACGGGCTTCAATTGAAGCATCGATACATACAAAGCGTAGGTCACACGGAACGGGTTTGTCTTTGATTGAATTCTGCTCCAGTGTCGTTCTCAGATCACTATTGGCAGTAACGTTACATCACATAATTGTTTCGTACTACAAAGTCAATTTTTGACCAGTACAGACTCTCTCTCAGGGTTCCTTAATTCTAACACAATTACAGCTGTTACCTTACTATATGAGATCTCATTATTAATTGTACTTACTTACTACAAATGAAAAATGATTCAAGAAATTAATTATTATTTTATCAACAAAAAGATTGTTCATTGCTTGATGAGCATATAGTATTTTAATGACACTAATTGTCTGTAAACAAAGTCTTCAATTTGCATGCTATTGCTCAGTTTACTGATTCTACTTTCATGCTATGCTTACTTATTTATGTTTTACTTCCTCAAAATTTTAAATACACACAAATTCTTTCTTAAAGCTCACATACTTATACTCTAAAACACAATTGAAATTGTCTTACTGCTACTATTTACATCTGACAGGTCATTGAATAAATAATTTTACATCTTTCAAATCTCTCTAACCACTACTTCCCCCCTTGACCAAGGGATGGAGTAAGATGCGCGACAGTATGTTTTGTGGGGCATGACCTCTATGTGATAGTGGTACCCCTTGATTATTCCTGGTCGGTCGGTAAATACCATGGTATATTCCGATAGCAGCTGCGTCAACTGTTGCTTTTGTATGCTGCTTAAACTTTCAGATTCCTGTACTTTGGCTTGAAATGCATCAACATTTGTTTCAAAATTTCTATCTTCTATACTCGGATAATAGAGATCCGTCACAGGTGAATAATCATTGAGGTGTAGTACCCAGGGGTTCCTACATTCGATATTAATTCGGTTGCAACATGGCACAAGTACCTCCTTCGATTTCATCATAGACAACTCAATCCTCCTTCCTTTATTAACTATGCTTAGTTTTCCAGGGGAGAGGTCGATCACTGCGTCCCTCTCATGGAGAAAATCGACTCCCAGAATGCAGGCCACTTTTAACCCTTTAACAATGAGGAACGAGCTCACTATGGCTTCGCCCTCCTAAATCTCCACCTGCACCTGGTACTTAACTAATTGGCTCTGTGCACTTATAGCTCCAGACACCTTGCAATTATTAACCGGGAAAGTCTGTATGCTACGTCCCTTCCCCAGCGCTTTAAACAATTCTGTACTCATTACACTCACTGAGGCACCTGTGTCGATGATTATATTCCCTGCAACATCATTGATTTTCGCTTCTATTATGGCTTGCACATTTTCGTTGCTATCTTTCTTACATTCATGCGGTTCGGTCAGTAGATCTTTATCCATACTGATACCGTCGTTGTATCGCAGCATATGTATTCCAGGCATACTATTGTCAATCGTGTTGCTCTCACTCCACCCCTCGGCCAGCGATGGAGAGCATATCGTGGCCGATTCTAGTTTGTTGGATGGCTTGCTTGCGAGGTACTTGGACGGCTATTGTCCGCGACCTCTACGATGTGTACGTTTTGATTTGTAGGCCGCCACGACTGCGCAATAGGCGCGTTTTGCAGTGGTGGTCTGTTGTTATCGTACCGGTCATTACCTTGCCGTTCTGGGCTTGGTCGCTGATTCTGATTCCAATTGCGATTACTGTCGCTATAATTGCTATGCCACTGACCTCGCGCATTTTTCCGTGAGTGATCACACGCTGCTTTTGCGTCTTCCTGGATTAAGTCTATTGAATCTAGAACAGACAGGAAATGTTCCATGTCGTTCTCTAGTACGTGTATTAGTTTCTCTTTGATATGAATGGGTAAATGTGATTTTAGGAGTCTTATTATGTCTCTTGGTGAGATCGGCTCATCCCAGTAGCGCGTCTTGTTTATATACTTCTCGAAATACCGTCTCAAATTCCCAAGACGGGGTGAGTACGGTTCGGGATTGTATACTTCTTTTCTTAGCCGCTCTTGTATACAAGGCGACCAGTATTTCGACAAAAACGCCCTTTCGAACTGTTCATACGTCATGCAGCTGTCCGCTACTTCCGTAGCCCACAACGCTGCATCACCCTGAATGTATGACATTACGTACTGAATTTTCTGTGTTTCGTTCCACACACTAGGCAAGATATTTTTAAATCTTTTTATGAATACTACTGGGTGTACTGACTTCCGTTCAGTAGTAAACGTTTGAAACTGCCTATTTTTGATCAAACTTTCTTCAACCAATATTTTTGGACTGTACTGGTTTGCTCCTGGGACATAGGCTGTGTGCTCCGACCCGAACCTACAGCTCTTCGCATTATCACCTAAAGATTCACCATTGTTGCGTCGCGTATAAGTTCGTGCGTTGCCAAAAACATTGGCTGTTGGCGACGTAGTTTCATGTTCAAGATGTTTGCTGCTCTGTGCTAAACCCTTTTCCAAGTCGGATATCCGTTTGCTAATATTCACTTGCCACTGCGGAATATCCTCACTGAGTATTTGTTTAATGGTTTGCACGTCGTTCTGTACTTGACTATTTACTGCGGTACTGAACGATTCGGAATCTCTATCTGCCATGGCTGCTTGTACCTTAGAATTAATATTTTTGTCGATCTCACTCTCCTTCGCTTCCAGCCATGAGTTGAATTCGGTTTCAATTTTAGTCGCTTGTTCGTTCCACTTCTGCTCTACAAGCTGTGTGGAATCTATTTCTAGCTTTTCTAATAGGTTGGCTAAGACACCTATCTCGTCTACAATGTTAGTGTTTGCTACCTGCAGGTTGTTGACCTGTACAGTCAACTCCTGCATGGCCTTAGGTATCGACTCATAATTCTGTTTCATACAGGCAATCTCTTTTTTCATAACTTCTAGCGATTGCACAAGTTGCTGGTCCCGCTCCTCTAGCTGGCGATCCCGCTCAGCTTGCTGTGCGAGAAAGATCTCAATTTTTTCGTCCTTTTCAGCTTGTTGTTGCGCAAATTTTGACTGGTAATCCAGCACGCGCTCTAATATCGCCTGAAGTGAATACCCACCAGGCAGATTACCACTCTCTAGTTCCTGCTTTTCTGGGGGTGGTGCAATTTCTTTATCTACATCTCCTTGAGCACTGGTGGGCGGTGGCACCACTTCCTGTGCCCCTGCCCCCACATTTTCTCATGGTATATCCTCAAAGAGAGTACTTGTACTGCTTAATGCACCCGTTTCTACATTTCCTGCACTAACTAATGGCTGTTCCTCAGTATCCATATTGCTTGGACGTTGACTACGCAATTTAACCATATTCATAAATTACCTATTCGAACACAGGATCTGACAGTTTTGCCACTTGCACACAAAATATATTAATTTATCTACAGTGCACTGCACACTAAAAATTACTATCTACACTCAACTTTGCCCTGTCATAAATACTAACATCAAACTACGCACACCACTAGCGATATGAGATCACTTCACTGGAGTTAAGCTTCTACAAACAGGACAACTACACTGTAGTCTTACCTTTAGTTTATCTGATTTCGGGGTTCGGCTGCCCCCGGATTATGTAGTCGTTACAGTTTCTCAGTACTATCAGGATCTTTTCCTCTGACTCGCTTGCAGTGGCGCGTTTTTTCATGAAAAAATTTTTGTACATTCATTAATACATGGCATTAATCCTGAGACACATACATACATTTAGCACTAAATACATACATGTATATAACAATAGACAATGAAAGAAAACACATAACACAGTTCTTATTTTCGTGGCCACTGCAAATTCGGGCCCCGCGTTTTTGGGCGACAGTTTCGCTTCGGTCTCTTTTCTATTTGTTTTGTTTTACTATTACTCACGTAACAATTCATATACGAAATAAAATATGTTACTACGAAAAGAGCCCCGAAATACCTTTTAGTGATGCTGTGCCGTGACATTCTTGGGATCATTAATTTTCAACAAAAACTATATTATGTTCTTATTCTTCGGGATCTGGCTTTCTATTAAAGGAACATTTTTTCGTTACTGTAACTCACTATGAAGTTCAACATATCTTCCCTACTTTATAGTTATTGAAAAGGTTAATGAAAATTACTTTGTTATGAATACTGATGTTACAGTTCGCAATGATTGTTCAACATCACAATTTTGCAGTTGATTTTTGTTAACAGTAAAACACCAATAAGTACCACGACTAGCACAAGAACATGAGACTATTATCGGAGAAAAAGACGTTTTTACTATAAGGTTTGCCAGACCAGAACCAAGCACAGCAAGATTTCTTTTATGTTATGAAGGTAAATTATCTTTTTTGTACTGTTAGTAATATATTATCAGCAGCCCGCGTCAAACTGCAAAACATATCATAAAATCTGCTGCTCTGTTCTGCAAGTCCGAAGGCTGAAAGAAATAATTTTATTTCACTATTACCTTCCCGCTTCTTTGCGGTATGATAAATTTCATTTAATTCAGTTTGAATGCGCCGCGGCAGTGGCTCATTCGTTCGTAGCGCAGCTCTGCACCACGAATAATATTTAAATAACTGAAAATGTCTTAAAGGGATGGGATAATATACCAGGCAAGCTTATTACAAATCATAATGCAAGGTTTCACTAAGTAACTCTATTCAAAACATTTAAATGGCTGGTTCAAATGGCTCTGAGCACTATGGGACTCAACTGCTGAGGTCATTAGTCCCCTAGAACTTAGAACTAGTTAAACCTAACTAACCTAAGGACATCACAAACAACCATGCCCGAGGCAGGATTCGAACCTGCGACCGTAGCGGTCTTGCGGTTCCAGACTGCAGCGCCTTTAACCGCACGGCCACTTCGGCCGGCTCAAAACATTTAAATATATTAATTATTACACACCTTTACAATGAGTACGTAATGGCGTACATCTCTCAATCTTGACAAAAGAATGATACGCTAGCGTACAATATATCGTCACAGGCTATCCTACTCACGTAACTCCAAGAAGACGACAGAGAAATTAATGTTCGTTCTGTATTATTTATACTAGTCACACATTCTCATCTTTGTTTGATATTTAATAAGTATCGTCTGTGGCGGTTTCAGTACTTGCCGACACAGATATTATCTAAAATAAATAAATAAAAAAAAGACAGTACATAATTTTATACAAGAACAAAACATGACACTCAATGTTTTCTCTTTATTACATACTATGTCTTTTGCTAAGAGACGTTACAGTTCCCACCGGAAGAAATTTTGCTAGGCAGCAGAAGTAAAACGTTTAATTGAGTAAAAACTAGAGTTTACACTTTGTACAAGCTTGGGGTTGAGTCAAAAGAAAGAATTAGTCAGAAAAAGGGCAAAGCAAAAAGCTGAATCTAGATTTAAAAGACATGAGAAAAATCTGAGAGTTTCATAATTTAAAATTGGGATTATGTTCTTTTAAAAACCCACGAAAAATCTAGTGAACTGAACCATTAAATTTCCAATTTTAAATATATTTATAATGGACCATATATAACACAGAAGATTCCACACGATAATGCTTACTACCTGATCTACCCAAAATCCAAGAGACCTTTAGGTGTAAGAAACGTTGTGGACCTGAAAACTGTATGTTCCTAGGAGTGAGTGACCTAAGTACACTCAGAAAGCAATCTGTAGTAAATGTGCTGTATCTTATGATGAAGCTATTTTATTCTAAATGTAACAAATATTTGTAAATGTATGTATACCATTGTCAGTGTGCTAATGTACTTATGTAAGTTTCAGATTACCAAATGTACTATAAATGTAAAGGTGTATGGAAAAAAGGGCTGAAAAGAAAAAGCAAATGCTGCAAGCCAAATAAAAGATGGGACTGCCGAAAATCAAAGTGGGCAGTACGTGAGTCATTATATAAAGGACTGCCAAACACCAAAGAGGGCAGATAAATAGTCAAAGGAGAATTGTAAGTGTGGTACAGGTGATGTGATAAATTGATGCAAAATGGACTGCCGAAATCTGAATAATAGGCAGCAAATATATGTAGTGATTTTTCTAAATAGTATTGTGTGTTTATTAGTAAATAAGGAAATGACTGCCATTTAATGCAAGCAGCAACTAATTGTTTTATAGTGTATATAGGTATTTGTATCTCCTTTGTAGTTAAGTGTTTGTGTTCCAAATTTTGATTTTTTTATCTGAGAAATTTAATAATAATGATTAATTTGCTACTTAAATCATGTTGTGATAGAAGGCTGGACTGTGCCAAAGACACTTAAGTAAATGATAGGTAAATGTTCTCGATATATTAAAAAGTATAGGCCTGTATGATGTGAGTGAAAGGAAGTTTTGTGATATAAAATTTTATGATGGCACATTCACGGAAAGATTCAGAACCGCTGTATAAATATAAAGTTTAGTGTTCCCATCAAATTTGCAATTAGTGCTATTTACTGGTAACAGGGGCATGTGTAACAACAACGACGCTGTAATATTGTACATACAAGTAATTTTTTTTTTCCATCTGATTTTTCGATAAACTAGTGTAATTGATGTTCTGATTTCATTTCTTTTTTGTTTATGTCATTGTGTTAAGAAAACTGTAAACAAGTTTCAATGTGAATATTAATGTTTATGTCATATGTCAAGCAATATTGTAATAGAATTGAAATGTAACAAATGTTGAAACTGTTGCAATATGTTTAAAATTGTAACTGTGCGTCTGGTCCATACGCAGGCAATGTGTTAGGATATGTAGAATGTAAAACCTCGGGTGAATACCATGTCTGTAAGGGAGCGGTAAAAGGTGGATGGCAGGCAAGCGCGGGAAAATGCGCACGGGCACTGCACGGCACAACGGGCTCAGCAGTAGTTGGAGTCTGGCACTGGTTTGAGCAACACCTTCTGGAGCGAGGAGGCTCTCCTGAAAGATGTAGTTTCACTGAGCCTCGGGTATGCCGTACCAACGCCCACACAGCATGGCAAAAGTCCATAGGCACTAAATGGAAAAGTATTGTGACGCAAAGAAGAATTAAAGTGCCGATACGTCAAGAGCCATAGCTGCTGTTGTATGTGTGCCGGTGCCTCGCCATCTCGCCGCCCGCCAACCGCCGCATCGATATAAGCAGTTTGAAACTTTTAGTACTGTATTCGTATGGACCATAGAGTGAACTGTTCAGTAATAACCTAAATTTTACCAGAACTTTCCTATCATTTAATTATCCTCACAACTAACCTAGACAGGGTCTTTTCCAAATGTTGTGCAATCCGAGTGTCCCGAAATGAAAAATTAAATTTTGTGTTACTAATAATTACTTGCAGACCTAACTATGTTAGAATGGTGTTTAAAGAACTGTTTTGTTAATGAACCAGTAAATGAATAACGAAGGTCTACCGAAGTTGAAAAATAACTTTAGTATTGATGTAATAATGAAGTTTAATTATTTCGAGACAGATATAAAGGTATTTAAATGAGAAGTAAATAAGATAAAAAGAGTAGTAACTCATATTCTGGAAATCTTGAACGCATGATAATTTCAATAATCAATTTTTTTTAATACAGTGATCATAACAGTTTAAGGCCCCCCCCCCCCGCCTCTTATTAATTTGAATTCTGGAGTGTTCTAAATTGATTTGACCAGCAAAAGTTGAAGTCAATAGAAAAGCAAAAATTTATCAGTGTTTTTTCTTTATTAAAATTGACATTTTGTGTGTGGCTGGAAAGTGCTATTTCTAGGGTAACCTATGCCCGATTTTAATCAGATCAATAGACAGTACGAAGTTTTCTAGTATACATTATAGTGTAGTGTTATGTATTCATGGTTTTTCCATATCAGTACAGAACGTGAAACTATCAGTTCAATAGAATTTCTGGTTCTAAAATTCTGCTATATTATGCAGTGTTACTACTTGTTGTCTTGTATGAATATCTACCAACTTGTACAGGGAAGAAACACAGTTAATGCCTAATTAGGCTGGCGACCGTATTTTTATCAAATTGGTAGCATCTTCAGTGTTGCTTTTGGTCCATCTTGACGACGTGTAATTGCATTTTGGACTTACTTGACGGATCACTGTTATTACAGAGTGGATGTAAGTCTGATTCGCCACCATTCAGGTACACACAGTCGATATCTATACGAAAATCCTTTCTCATAAGGTGGAGCCCGCTCACTTACCATAGTACAGGCTTTAATGAGTATCGTGTGCCCCACGCGCACGTTACAAGTGGCGACCGTGACAGGACATCCAGTTGTTGTCAGTCACAAATTAACGTGAATACCGAACAGTGGATGTTCAGTGGCACGAATTGCAATATTATTCAGTAAAGTAAATAGCAGTGAACGTCAAGTAGGAAGTAGAGGATGACTTTGTAGATTATAGTGGGTACGTGAACGAATCCACTGACATGTTTGGTTCACCACAGATAAAGAAAGAACCGAAAGAAAATTTTGAAATAGGATCGGAATACACCGATTCCGTAGAACAAAACAGTGTGAGAATTTTAAGCATGAACGACTTATTTGAACAATTAACCAAACAAATTGCTGGACAGAGTGAGCAGCTCAACACACAGAATGATCAGCTTCAAACACAAGTCAGTAATCAGGTTAGGCAGCTTAAAACACACGTTGATCAGCTCAGAACACATTTCCATGTTCAGCTCAAAACACAGAATGATCAGCTTCAACACAAGTCATTAATCAGGTTAGGCAGCTTAAAACACACGTTGATGAGCAGCTTAAAACACAAGTTGGTCAGCTTAAAGCACAGGTTGAGGAACAAGGAATTAAAATTAGTAAACAAACCGAACAGGTAGAACAAAAAGTGGGCAATTTAAGTTCTGCAATAAATACTATGAAATCTGAAATTGACACAATTAATAAAAATATGAATACTATGCAGGGGGAAATTGACGGCATTAACAGTAGGTATGATGTTGAAATTCTCAACATCCAAGAGAAAGTAGAGCCTCTAGTTGAAACAAAAGTAGTCAAAAAAGTTTTCGGTCTTATAACTGAGATCGTAAACGAATGCCAACACGGAATATCACAGTTGAGAAAGGCAGTTTCAGATACTGAAAGAGATTTAGGCGAAAAAGTTACCGCATGTGTACAAAATGTGAACATAATACATCGAAAATTCAAGGCAAAATTTTCGATCTCGAGAGTAAAATCAAAGATAGGCCTGGTGTTGTCTGTAATGGCACGCCACTTACGAAGCTGTTGGAAGGTGAGGAGCGCTTCGATCCCGCCAAGAAACATAACGGATGGCATCTGTTGGATTTCATCAAAAATTGCGAGAGGATGTTTCCTGAACACTTGTCTGGTCAGGAGAAGATAAACGTAGTAATTTGCGCCTTAGGGGTGACGCTAAGCGCTGGGGAATTAACTTGAATACCGAACTAATGACGTTCGAAGAGTTTAAACAAAAATTTACGGAAGAATACTGGTCCGACAAAAACAGGATCATTTGTGGCGCGAGTTTATCATGGCCAAACTTCATGATAACAGGGGCAGGAATTCTTTGAAAGATTTCTGCGAATATTGGTACTGAAAGTTGACACACTTAAGAGGGAGAAGATCCGATTCTGAAATCGTATGGGAGCTATATAAAAAGCTTCCAGAAGATTCGAAGAGATATGTGGGAAGCAATCATCGTAGCTTCCAAGCGTTTCTCGAAAGGGTCGAAGACGAAGACCACTGGCGTGAATGTCGTGCCAATTATCAGAATTTTAGTAACCGGAATAACCGCAATAATGACGAGAGGAATGACGGCGATGATTTTTGCGTCAACACGATACAGAGAGGTAGAGGCAGAGGAAGAGGGAGAGAGAGTTATCCAGGTCGCGTTAGAGAGTACACCGCGCAAAATCATAACGACACGGGAAACTAATTTCCGCGAACGTTGCGGGCCAAACGGAAGCGGACATAACATATCGGCCCTGATTTAATAAACATTACCGGACTGACAGTGAAGTTATGAGACAGCTTAGGGACAGGCGTGGAACGACACAGCGTGTTGTGGCGAAGCAAGCATCAGGTGCGTGCGCAGATGATTCATCTTCGCTGCACACTGCGCTACATGATAACAGGTGAGTGGAGCATCAGAGGGCAACGGCCCAGCCTAGCGGAACAGCTGTTCAGAGAGAAGCCGCTAGCAAGGTGGCAGAATTAGGCACGAACATTGCCGTAAGAGCTGGCGAATACATTACGAGTGGCAATTCCGTGGCGAAGGAAATAGTGGATGGAACAGTGGATACACAGAGAGGTAGCGCCTAGAACAGTTCGGCCACTCCGGCCGTCTCGACGTTGTCAAAAGCTTTCTCTACAAATGCTAGAAACGTAGGTTTGCCTTTTCTTAATCTAGCTTCTAAGATAAGTCGAAGGGTCAGTATTGCCTTACATGTTCCCGTATTTCTACGGAATCCAAACTGATCTTCCCCGAGGTCGGCTTCTACCAGTTTTTCCATTCGTCTGTAAAGAATTCGCGTTAGTATTTTGCAGCTGTAACTTATTAAACTGATACTTCGGTAATTTTCACATCTGTCAACGCCTGCTTTCTTTGGGATTGGAATTATTATATTCTTCTTGAAGTCTGAGGGTATTTCGCCTGTCTCATACATTTTGCTCACCAGGTGGTAGAGTTTTATCAGGAATGGCTCTCCCAAGGCTGTCAGTAGTTCTAATGGAATGTTGTCTACTCCCGGGGCCTTGTTTCGACTTAGTTCTTTCAGTGCTCTATCGAACTCTTCACGCAGTACCAATCTCCCATTTCGTCTTAATCTAAATCCTCTTCCCTTTCTGTAACATTGCCCTCAAGTACATCGCCCTTGTATAGACCCTCTATATACTCCTTCCACCGTTCTGCTTTCCCATCTTTGCTTAGAACTGGGTTTCCATCTGAGCTCTTGATATTCATACAAGTGGTTCTCTTTTCTCCAAAGATCTCTTTAATTTTACTGAAGGCAGTATCTATCTTACCCCTAGTGAAATAAGCCTCTACATCCTTATATTTGTCCTCTAACCATGCCTGCTTAGCCATTTTGCACTTCCTGTCAATCTCATTTTTGAGACGTTTATATTCCTTTTTACCTGCTTCATTTACTGCATTTTTATATTTTCTCCTTTCATCAATTAAATTCAATATTTCTTCTGTCACCCAAGGATTTCTACTAGCCCTCGTTTTTTTACCTACTTGATCCTCTGCTGCCATCACTACTTCATCCCTCAAAGCTACCAATTCTTCTTCTACTGTATTTCTTTCCCCCATTCTTGTCAATTGTTCCCTTATGCTCTCTCTGAAACTCTGTACAGCCTCTGGTTTAGTCAGTTTATCCAGGTCCCATCTCCTTAAATTCCCACCTTTTTGCAGTTTCTTCAGTTTTAATCTACAGTTCATAACCAATAGATTGTGGTCAGAGTCCACATCTGCCCCCGGAAATGTCTTACAATTTAAAACCTGGTTCCTAAATCTCTGTCTTACCATTATATAATCTATATGATACCTTCCAGTATCTCGAGTATTCTTCCATGTACACAACTTTCTTTTCTGATTCTTGAACCAAGTGTGAGCTATGATTAAGTTATGCTCTGTGCAAAATTCTACCAAACGGTTTACTCTTTCATTTCTTTCATTCAGCTACTATGTTTCCTTCTCTCTCTTTTCCTACTCTCGAATTCCAGTCACCCATGACTATTAAATTTTCGTCTCCTTTCACTATCTGAATAATTTCTTTTATCTCCCCACACATTTCATCAATTTCTTCATCATCTGCATATAACCTTGTACTACTGTAGTAGGCATTGGCTTCGTGTCTATCTTGGCCACAACAATGCGTTCACTATGCTATTTGTAGTAGCTTACCCGCACTCCTGTTTTTTTATTCATTATTAAACCTACTCCTGCATTACCCCTTCTTGATTTTGTATTTATAACCCTGTATTCACATGACCAAAAGTCTTATTCCTCCTGCCACCGAACTTCACTAATTCCCACTATATCTAACTTTAAGTTATCCATTTCCCTTTTTAAATTTTCTAACCTACCTGCCCGATTAAGGGATCTGACATTCCACTCTCCGATCCGTAGAAAGCCAGTTTTCTTTCTCCTGATAATAATATCTATTGCAATTTGAGACTCATATTTTAATACAGCAAGCGACAACATATAAAGAGCAGAACAGAATACTATTTATATCTGACATTGTCAGAAAAGGAGAAAGCGATCAAATATAGTTGTCTTAAAAATAATTCATTTTTGAAAATTTTAAGAAATCTGAAACTGTCCTGTTATAACGAAGCCTATTTCCCGACTCAAGGTTCGTCACGTGGATGTACGATTCTCCACGGAAGAAAGAACAATGGCCTCTCGTAAGCTAGGCGCGAAGTTTCATTGAGATTGTTCCTCCTAAACCCAAAGATTCCATATTCACATGACGGTAGTGGGAACCTGACCAACGCGAGCAGTAATATCGCGGAACGATAAACGCCCGTCTCGATAGACCACAATCCTACTGCTGCCGAATTCCGACACGACCTGGAAGACGTTGATCCTTCTCACACGAGGCTTACCGCGATCTTCTCACAAACTATTTTGAAGTCCTAAATCTGAATGAAAAAAACTCCTGTGTTATCCTACTTACGTACAGAATAACGATGGTGTTACTCCAACCATTTTTGCGCAGCTGTGACGAGATGCTAAGCATTTTCGTTCCTAAGGATGTTGTGCACTTCATACTTATTTAGTGTTTGTTGAATGTCGTCATTACGATGCTGCAATTTAAATAGCCGGCAGCATATTTTTAATTTTGCTAGGACTATTATGGCGGAGAAAACGTGATGTATTGACTAACATATGTTACGGAGAAGCAAAGGACGGGTGGGAAGACGGCGACTTTCTCGTCCTGTCGATGTCGAGGTCATTAGATGAAAGCTCAGATAAGCCACGGATGTTCAGGGAAAGATTTCTATAGCGTCTCGTTTAATATAATGGCTTCACAGTTTCGTTTCATAGTTCTGTGAAATATGGAAAATGAAACAGGACGCGTCAGATCAGTTGCTACAACAAACCGCGGCAGTTAAAGATTACCCATAAAGGTGCGGTGTACTTCTAAACGGGCCATGAACAATGGCCAGTGGATGAACTATTTCTGACAGCTTACATAACATTCTAGCTGTGCTCTATTTTATTTTATTCATTTCAGCCAGCGACTTCTTCTGGTCGTAATGTTTTAACTTTCACCAAGAGTAACCCAGCTAGGTCGCCATGTAAAACTGTCGTGAGGTATTTCCTACTCTACATCATGCCTGTTTCGGAGACCGTATAGAGCTTTTTAAAGCCGCATTGCCTGTTAATTGACCGTGACTGACTCTAAAATATGGAAAAAAGTTTTTTTCAGAGAGCGCTACCAGTCACAAATCTTTGTTGATTTATTTAAATTATATAATAAAGGAAGATGTTTGGGGCACAGATCTTATCTTGAGGCTACAATAGCAGTACAAAAACATTCAGCAAAAGTAAAGAGAAATATTAATTTTTTTACTAATTTCCAGGATTCTGGAAGGCTTGACGTCAGCAACTGTATGGTTCACGAAATTATGCAATAAACTGGAGAGAACCGTCCAAGTTGCAACATTAATTTTCTTTGTTAGTTAATGACTAGTTTCGATCAGATAATCCACTAAGCTATGCAATAACAGCAATTACAACCCAGTTAAGCACATCTTATAAATTAGTTCAGGGCTGAATTTCATTCACCTAACTAATTAGGTGCACTAATTTATAAGATGTGCTAAACTGGATGTTATTGGCATATGGCTGCCGTAATTGATGTTATTGCATATCTTAGTCGATGAACTGACGATGAGCTTAGGCTCTAAATTAGTCATCAGGTAATAAGGAAAATTCATATTGCAACTTGGACGTTTCTCTGCAGCTTATTGGATAATTTTGTAAATAAATATTAAAGTTTTTTTTACGGTCTTAACATGTACTGTGCCCATACTACAGAGGATAATCTCAAGGAATATCTACTCACTTTGTTGGTCTGGCGTTCACATCAAGAAGTTTAAGTAATGGCCGTCAAATCGAAACAAGCTTTTGTTTGATTGCCACTCTTGTTTTGTTTCCACTGAATGGCAGAGTTGATTGTGATGATATCTTTTAAGTGTCCTTTGCAAGTTTATACACAGTGGTTAACAAGATACAAGGAGCTACAGTAACTGATGTGACTGAACGCATCGCGCGAAGACAGCCAATTAATATGAACAAAGTGAATGGCTATTTAAACAACATTTTATGCATACAGAATACTGACATATGGAGTAAATATGCCTTCCTATTAGATTATCCTATTCCTTCTCAGCAGGATAGCCACAGCATATCCCATGACTGTAAAGAACATCTTTGATATCTATGTTTACCTTATAAACGGTTTTGTATTGTAGTTTATAGACGAGGATTGCTGAAACATCTTACTTTCTTAAATAATTCAATAAATCAACAAAACTTTGTGACTGGTAGCAGTATCTGAAAAACTTTTCCGTACAGAGTGTCTGAATGGAGTGGAGCTAAAGCATCATAATACATGCCCATGTTTCTGTGTTGTAATATGCGTAATGTGACTGGATGCTCTGTGAACTAAAAAAGTTTCTGACATTATTCATTCATTAGCCTCATAGCGGAAAGATATGAGCATAAGAATTCCCTCAGAATCTCATGAGTTAAATAAGTAACTAAATGTAGTGAAACTATTAATAACTTATTGAAGATAGTAGGTATGATCCTGTGAAGGATATCAATGTTTAAAAGGCGCTCAAAATGGCTACAAGTTGAATTTACGCAGCCTCTCTTCATCATGATTGGTCACCATAGGTCAGTCTACATGGAAGCGTTATACACAGAGCTGACAAAAGTCATGGGATACATCCTAATATCGCGTCGTACCTCCTTTTGCTCTGCATAGTGCAGCAACTCGACGTAGTATGGACTCAGAATGTCATTGGTAGTCACCTGCAGAAATATTCAACCATGCTGCCTCTAAAGCCGTCCATAATTGCGGAAGTGTTTCCGGTGCAGGGTGTTGTGCACGAACTAACCTCTCTATTATCTCCCATAAATGTTCGATGGTTGGTTGGTTGTTTCGGGGAAGGAGACCAGACAGCGAGGTCATCGGTCTCATCGGATTAGGGAAGGACGGGGAAGGAAGTCGGCCGTGCCCTTTGATAGGAACCATCCCGGCATTTGCCTGGAGCGATTTAGGGAAATCACGGAAAACCTAAATCAGGATGGCCGGACGCGGGATTGAACCGTCGTCCTCCCGAATACGAGTCCAGTGTCTAACCACTGCGCCACCTCGCTCGGTGTTCGATGGGATTCATGGGCTGTCCGGGTGGCCAAATCATTCGCACGAACAGTCCAGAATGTTCTTCAAACCAACTGCGAACAACTGCGACCCAGTAACATGGCGCAATGCCATCCATAAAAAGTCCATCGTTTTTTGGAAACATGAAGTCCATGAAGGGCAGAAAATGGTCTCGAAGTAGCAGAACATAACCATTTTCCGTCAATGATCGGTTCCGTTGGACCCACTCTGTTCTATGAAAACACAGCCCACATCATTATGGAGCCACTAGCAGCCTGCACAGTGCGCTATTGGCAACTTGAGTCCATGGCTCCTTGGTGTCTGCGCCACACTCGAATCCCACCATCAGTTCTTTCCAACTCAAATCGTGACTCATCTGACCAGGCCACTGGTTTTCCAGTCGTCTAGGCTCCAACCGATACGGTCATGAGGACATGGGAGGCTCTGAAGGCGATGTGGTGTTGGTAAAAAAGGCACTCTCGTCGGTCGTCTGCTGCCATAGCCCATTAGCACCAAATTTCACTGCACTTCATTAACTTACACGTTTGTTGTACGTCTCACTTTGGTATCTGCGATTATTTCACGCAGTGTTGCTTGTCTGTTAGCACTGACAACTTTACGCAGACGGCGCTGCTCTCAGTTGTTACGTAAAGGCCGTCGGCCACTGCGTTGTCCGTGGTGAGAGGCAATGACTTATATGTGATATTCTCGGTACACTCTTGACAATGTGGATCTCGGAATATTGCATTTGCTAACGATTTCCGAAATGGAATCTCACATGCGTCTAGCTCCAACTACCATTCCGCATTCAAAGTCTGTTTATTCCCGTCCTGTGGCCATAATCAAGTCGGAAACCTTTTCCCAAAAATCAAATGACGGCTCCGGCAATCCACCGCCCCTTTATACACTGTGTAAATGGTAGTACCGCCGTTTGTATATGTGCATATCTCCCTTATACCTTGTGTACGCGACGCTACCGCCATCTGTACACGTGCATGTCGCTATCGCATTGCTTTTGTCACTTCAGTGTATTCTTAGGTGACTACTCCTGTCACTATAAACTGTTAGATACCAGAAAGTTTTTGTTCTTCAGAAACCGCAAGTTCTGCCCTACTAAGATGTTGAGTGATGTTTCCATACCTAGAGACGGTTGGCAGCGGGGAGTATGCGCAGTGCGGAGGGCGTTCACGTTCAGACATTTTTACTTATGACACGATCCTCAGCAGCTATATCTTCATTATGTTCATGGCGGATCGTGCAGTCTGTCCCACCCAGACAGGAATTCTGAGTTCATCCTCCAACACTACCACGGGCGTCCAATGTACCTCTTACCAGCCCTACACGGCAAAGGCTCCTTTGAAGGACTTTTGTCTTCTATTCGCAAGAAGTATTTGTGTCACTTGCTTTTATTCCTTTTACCTTTTCAATTGTATTCAATGTCTTTCTTTTGTATAAATATTTTCGTTTCTTATTTCGTTTCTAAGAGAATATCGAGCCCATCTTCTCAGGGATTTTATTTTCGCCGTTTCAATACCTCTCTTTTCCTTTCCCTTTAGAGCCAAATTCTCAGAACCATGCAGTAACGTAGGGAGTACCATCACTTTATGAAACTTCATTTGTGTGCCCTTTCAGGCTTTGTTGTTGAACTGATCGAATATTTTTTGTTGAATACCGTTAACTTACATTTTTTGAAGGATCGTCTTCACAGTTGGACCCACTTATGACATTACCAAAAGTGTCGTCATAATTTCCTGACTGAGTGACAAATCGTATTCTTCATTTATACACATATAGGTTATAATTTGAAACTTATACATCTACATCTGCATGGATACTCTGCAAATCACATTCAAGTGCCTGGCAGAGGATTCATAGAACCACCTTCACAATTCTCTGTTATTCCAATCTCGTATAGCGCGCGGAAAGAACGAACACCTATACCTCTCCGTAAGAGCTCTGATTTCCCTTATTTTTTCGTGGTGATCATTTCTCCTTATCTACGTAGGTGTCAACAAAATATTTTCGCATTCGGAGAAGAAAGTTTGTGATTGGAATTTCGTGAGAAGATTCCGTCGCAACGGAAAACGCCTTTCTTTTAATGATGCTGTTGTGGATTGGCAGGAGAGCCAACCCAGGATTATAGAGGAAGCCGAAAGGCACGCGTTTTAGCTCACGCAGGCTGGCGTGAGGTCTGGAACAGGACAAGGAATTTAGACTTTAAAAAAAGGATGTAGCTGGTGGAATACTTAACTTTAATCCATTAATGTTGAACGTAGCTCTTGTCTGTACATCATTTACAATATCAATAGTAACTGAACATGGCGCCTTGCTAGGTCGTAGCAAATGACGTAGCTGAAGGCTATGCTAACTATCGTCTCGGCAAATGAGAGCGTCGAGAATGAGATTTTCACTCTGCAGCGGAGTGTGCGCTGATATGAAACTTCCTGGCAGATTAAAACTGCGTGCCCGACCGAGATTCGAACTCGGGACCTTTGCCTTTCGCGGGCAAGTGCTCTACCAACTTTTTTTTTATTTTTTTATTTTTTTTTTCTTTTTTTTTTTTGGGTCTCCTTCCTCCCCTTCAACCCATCCTTTACGCTCTCCAAGTGTTGCCTTCTCGGCCTGGCTTCTCCGCCTTTAAGAATGAATGTGTAAGTTGATGATGTGGAAACGCGCTTCTGCTGAACGACGAACGAAGTATGCCCCTTCTGTTGCCTTTGTTTGCAACATGGCTTGAATAAAAATAAAATTAAATTCCATTGAGAAGGCAGTCTCATAATTGTTTTGGAAATGTAACTGCATCTGTAAATTTTGTGCTCCGTGCGTGGAAAAACGGAAAGAAGCAAACTCATTATTCCTGGTAAGTATAATGTCCTTTTTCAGAAGGTAATGAAGTAAAATAGGCTTCTTCTGCTTGAGTTTACACTTGATTAACATAAATGTAGCTTCTTGTGAAAAGAAAAGGAAAGAAAGACAGAAACTAAATAAATGGTGTATACCAGTTTCATCACTGCGTTTCACCGAACCCAAAGTAATAGATACACAGAGGCTTAATTGGTCTATACTAATGATCTCCTCTAACTACTTTCTGTTGGAAATCCTCCTCCTGCTACGTGAAGTACAAACTTTAACCAAAAATCATTCGTCTAATATACGAAATGCTTGAATGCGCAGTGTAAATTACGCATTTCCATTGGTTATAAGATTGTTTTAGTTAAAAAGTTTGCGTAATTGTCTTTGTATTTTTTAGTACACATCAACTTGTGGTGCTCAGTTGTAAGGTATACCCAGAAGTCCTCCCTATTGCTTGATTCTTTTGTTAGGACGTAATGCATCGTTTGGCCTTTCAACCAGTTAATTGCATTTCGTTTGGTTTTAGGGTAAGGTAGACCGTCAGGGTTTAAAAATTCAGCAGTCGTAACGGCATTGGGCGTAGTTCTGCTGACGCTCGCTATCTTTTGTCTTATGTAGAGCCATATTTCTTTTACCCTGTCACACAGCAATCTATGCTCTTCGGTATCTGGTATTTTACATAATGGACACAGCGGTGACTCGGCCAATCGGATAGAGTGAAGTTTAGAGTTCGTCGTAATTTTTCTGTTTACAGCAAAGTACCAGGTCGATTTGACATACGTTGGCAAGTTCCGGCAGTGAATATTTTCCCATATTGTTTCCCAGTTATAACAAGGATACTTTTGTTCTACGTCGTTTCTGGGTTTGTCTTTCATCAAGTTAGTATAAAGTTCTTTTACTTTCATTATGTCTTTTCCAGGAATCCTTGCCTGTATATAGCTGTATTCTACGAAAAAGTATTTCAAGTGGTATAGCCCGTTGGGTATGTGTTGGACATTTATAGGTGCACTGACGTCAGCAGGAGCTATTTCGTTTAACAAATGTGCAGCAAGGGCACCACTTGGCTCTTTCCATTGTTTGTATGTGGTAGCAAGGTATAAGGCTTTCGCTTTTTTGCTGACATCGGTAAGATTTAACCCACCACATTTCGTAGGGAGCATCAGAATGTCATATTTGACTTTGAAAATACGTCCGCGGCTCACAAAGTGTCCTAGTGCGGATGCGATGCTTTTCAACAAAGTCGCAGGTGGTGGCAGAACTTGTGCTACATAATTAACTTTGGATGTGATGTATACATTTGCCACTGTTACTTTTTGAAGTTCATCGAGTTCCCTAATACTATGTGCTTGTACAGAGGCGCGTATGCTGTTAAGTAATTTTCGATAATTCACAGCAATAGTGTGTTTGATATTTCTTTTAAAATCTATGCCGAGACATTTCATGGTTACAAGCTCGCGTAACAGACCCTGCGTTTGCGTCCCAATTCCACGGCCGATGTTGAAAATCCCCGACTTTGTTCTATTAAGTTTTGCACCAGATGCCTGTTCATATTTTGTTACTATTCGTAGTGCGCTCTGTACTTCAGCGCCATTCACGACTAGGAAGCCAACATCATCAGCGTATGCCTTGCACACGATCTTTTCTCCATGTATTTGTAGTCCTTGCAGATGTTTCATAAGGGAGGCAAGCAGGGGCTCGATGGCGATGGCGAAGAGTGCCATTGACATTGGACACCCTTGCCGAATGGAGCTGGTGACGTCAATCGGGCGGCTGATGTGCCCATTGATGACAAATCTGGCTGAGTTGTTTCTTAATGTATTGCTTACTACCGCAATGAATCTAGGTGGGAAGCCCATTGCGCCCATGGTGCGAAGGAGAAAACTATGGTTAACTCTGTCGAAGGCTTTGTCAAAGTCGAGTGAGATGAGTGCACATTTTATTTTGCAGACGTCGGCCGTTGAGATTAGGTCCCTGTAATCACAGAGGGTCTGGAGAATTCTTCTGTCTTTGCCCACACTTGTTTGATAAGGGCCAGTGACGCTGGTCATTGTGCTTTTCAGCCTGCGAGCGAGGATGCGGCCAAAGATTTTGTAATCGCTGTTTAAAAGCGTAATTGGCCTCAGAGCGCTTACAGATTTCGTATTGGTAGTTTTTGGCACTAGCACTACGAGTCCCTCACGAAATTCTTTCGGGATGTCATTCTCAGGGTTTAGCAGTTCGTTGCAGATGAGAGTAAACTTGCCTTTTACGAGGCCACTGAATCTGCGATAAAATTCTGCTGGAATTCCATCTGCCCCTGGAGACTTATTTTTCGTGCTTCCATATATAGCTTCTTCGACGTCTTCTTCAGTCACTTCCGAGATAAGAGTTTGTGCTTCCGCGTGGCATACTTTGCCCTGGAGGTTAACCATTAACTCGTCTTGAAGCTGTTCGTCAACCGGCTGACTAGACATTAAGGATTCAAAATGCTGTACGATTGCCTCTTTAATCTCTCTTTGCGTCGTCAGCTTCCTTCCATCATCAGTTGTTATTTCAGATAATATCTTGCGAGATGCCCTTTTGCTTTCACGAATGACATGATAAATGGAAGTAACCTCGTGCTGGGCTATGTTCTGGGCACGCGACCTTATTTGGTAGCCTTCCAGTTGTTTACGCCGTAGTGCTAAAATTTTTGCTTTAATTTTGTTAATTCTTTCGTGGTTGTCCACAACTGTTGCATCGCACTTGTACAAATCCCTTAGACACTGAAAGTAAAATTCTATAGTTGATTTGTACCAAAAGTTTTTGTCTTTGGAGTAGTTTATGAAAAACCTCCGTATTTTAGGTTTGGCATGTTTCAGCCACCAGTCAGTGCCAGAGTTGTACGAGCTAAATTTGCTTTCACACTCTCTCCATACCTTGTGAAATGCCTCCTGACAAGCATGGTCTTCCAGATGTGACACATTGAGCTTCCATGTGCCTCTACCTCTGAATGTCCCTTGTTTTATCAGATTGATTGTGCATATGTATGCAGCATGATCGGAAAAAACGGTAGGCCATACTTCGGACTGCAAAATGAGGTGTTTCAAATTGTGCGTGACATATATCCTGTCGAGACGGCTCGCCGAGTGACTTGTGGCGTGGGTGAAGCCAGGGGCTGCACCGTGCATATGTTCCCATGAGTCTATTAGTCTTAAGTCATTAACTATACGTTCCAGTTCAGTACACTTGTTGAAATTGGGAGTTTGGTCTTTGGCATGCAAAACACAATTAAAATCCCCTCCTAGGATAAGGTGTTCATATCGAGTTCCAAATAGTGGGACAATTTCTTCTTTAAAGAACTCCGTTCTGCGGTGCCTGTTACTGGATCCTGAAGGGGCATACACGTTAATGAGTCGTATTTTGTTGATTGTGGCCGCTATGCCTTTACTGTTTGGTAGTTTTACTACATCTTGGACTACTATGCCCTCCTTTGTGAGCAGAGCCGTGCCCATTTCCGCTCCATGCCCTGGGTTTGTAATGGCGTTGAAGCCAGGTACGTTACCAAGCTCAATGTCTGTCACTTCTTGTAAAAGTATAATGTCACTGTCAGAAGCATATATAAAATCTTTTAAGTTCTGTAGTTTAAAGGAGCTATGAATCTTATTAAGGTTTACTGTCGCGATTTTGTATGCTTGTATGTCAGACATTCTTCGTTCTACTTGATCTAACTTTAAAAGACATTCTTCTGTTTTGTCTCGCAAACGTCAGGTTTAAAACGCATCTTAATAATATTCACCGGTAGCAAATGTTTCAGCGGTGTGTCCTTGTTCTTTAGAATGTTCGTTCGCGGAGACGTCGTCGTTGAAGAAATCAGCCGCCTGTGGGGCTAGCTTACAGTCTGTCTTAGTTTCTGAAACTTCTGTCATTTCAGCGTCGGCATTGTTATGGTCGCTTTCGTCTGCCCAGCTGGTTGAGGTTGTCGTCGTGGGTGGTACGAGTGAAGCTTCATGAGAGTGACTCGTTTCTTGAGGGTGGTTGGATGCTTTCTTTGTTGGCTTTCCTTGGACGTCTCGTTTTTCCAGCGCAGAAGGGGAACGCTCGACAGAAACTGGTGTCGCTTTCGCGTTGCTACAGATCTGTTGGTTTAAGGTACAACCTATTTCCTTCGCTTTTTGTCGGAGTGTGGGAGCTGTCTCCTCTGCACCTTTGCGCGCCAGCCGGCGTTTCTTATTTTTCTTCGGAGAATTGCCTCTCGACGGACTTTCTTCAGTATCCAAGTTAGTGTCGCTTTCCTGCAAGGTGTGTCGGTCTTCAGCTTCCGGCGGATCAGCTGCCTTTACAATTGCAGGTGCCTGTGTCGGTGGAACTTCAACTGTTTCCGTAGATTGGCGGGACTCTTGTAGGTCGTCAGCTATGACGGCACTGACGTCCATCGGAATTTCAGTGTTTGGAGAATTTGTATTTGGACACGATTCAGGGGCTGAGGAGACAGTCGGCCGTTCGCGTGCCACGGCGGCGTAGGTTCCAGGCAGTGTTGTCATCGCCGGTGGCCTGGCGGCCTCTCCGGCCGGCAGCTGTGCAACGCGCCGCTGTATACATTCTGCGCGAACGTGCCCAGGCTTGTTACAGGCGGCACAGGTTCGCGGTTGGTCGTCATAAATTACAATCCCTCTATAGCCGCAGACATTGATGTACGACGGGATGTGCTTTTGTAACTCTACACGAAGCTGCCGTACGCCATTTAGTACTGGGAATTTATGCGCGCTTGACCATTTCTCGGCAAAGTTGCTGAGCACTTTCCCGAAGGGTGAAATTACAGCATTAATTTGGTCTGTTGTAATCTCAAAGGGTAACTCGAAGATTCGAATTGTGCGAATGCCAAAACCAGCATGTGCAACGGTGACTTCACCAACGTTTCCATCGGAGTGCTTAAATTTCATGACACCTCCGGAAGACTCAACTATTTTCTCGCACAACTCGGAACTACGCATTTTAACAAACACGACACAAGCTACAATCGACAGGTGGATCCCAATTACATCATTAAAGGAGAGCTTCACATCTTCTTCTAACCAATTTTCTACTTCAAACGACTTGGGTCTGGCATATCGAGGATCAAAAGTAAGTTTCAACGTATCTTTTCGACTTGGTTGAGCCATCACTGCATGCTACTCATTACTTCTCGAAGCGTGCTATAAACAGAGTTTTAAGCCGCAGCAAGCGCAAGACTTACCACGCGGAAGCACAGACGGCGCAGCGCACACCACACTACGTCCTACCTCCACGCCGTCCGCCGGCGAACTGATCTGAGCTACCGAAGCACGACTCACGCCCGGTACTCACAGCTTTACTTCTGCCAGTACCTCGTCTCCTACCTTCCAAACTTTACAGAAGCTCTCCTGCGAACCTTGCAGAACTAGCACTCCTGAAAGAAAGGATATTGCGGAGACATGGCTTAGCCACAGCCTGGGGGATGTTTCCAGAATGAGATTTTCACTCTGCAGCTTCTGTAAAGTTTGGAAGGTAGGAGACGAGGTACTGGCAGAAGTAAAGCTGTGAGTACCGGGCGTGAGTCGTGCTTCGGTAGCTCAGTTGGTAGAGCACTTGCCCGCGAAAGGCAAAGGTCCCGAGTTCGAATCTCGGTCGGGCACACAGTTTTAATCTGCCAGGAAGTTTCAAATGAGAGCGTATTTTGTCAGTGAACCATCGCTAGCAAAGTCGGCTGTACAACTGGGGCGAGTGCTAGGAAGTCTCTCTAGACCTGGCGTGTGGCGACGCTCGGTCTGCAATCACTGATAGTGGCGACACGTGGGTCCGACGTATACTAGCGGACCGCGGCCGATTCAAAGGCTACCACCTAGCAAGTGTCGTGTCTGGCGGTGACACCACAGATGCCCACCCCAAATCCTGTATCATTACAGTGACACACACTTCCATATTTCGCGGTAATACAAAAGGTGCTGCCCTTCTTTGAACTTTTTCGATGTACACCGTCAGTCCTATCTGGTAAGGGTCCCATACCGCGCAGCAGTATTCTAAAAGAGGACGGACAAGCGTTCTGCCGGTAGTCTCCTTAGTAGATTTGTTACATTTTCTAAGTGTCCTGCCAATAAAACGCTGTTTTTGGTTACCTTTGGAAAGGAGATGCGAGATCAGTTGCAGTTGAGGCTGATTCGCTGTAATTATGCCCTGATTATCAGCAAACAGAAGTGTTTAAACTGTGTTATATCAGGACTCAACAGACACCAATATTTCTGATGGTTCAGATGGCTGAAATATCCATGCTGCGGGTTGTCATTAATGGGCAAAAGTACTCATTGTGACAGATTAATGCAGATAAATACGAAAATCAGTCTTCAAGACAACGCAAGCAATCACTCAGCACAATATCATTAAGAACAAATTTTCTAATAACTTTAAAATGAGTAAAATGTTACTGACTCTGTCATTTTGCTGTCAGATATTGAACCAAAAAGAATTGCTATGGAAGAACTCCTCTTCAGTGCTGATTCCTCATTACTGTCCCATTCAGTTTAAGAATGTACCGACTTCTGGTTAAAATTCGTTACAGAGTTTCATTATTAACTGGATCAGTAAAAGAAGCTCTATCATGGCGGAAATCCTTATTTACTGCAGCTTAGCATGCTTTCAATTGTGCCATCCACGTTCTCAGCGATTTCCGTTGAAATTCTGTATCTATCATACGTTTTTTCATTCCATTTGCAGCGGTGAACGAGAGAAGGAGGGAAGGAAACACATGAAAATTTCCCAGGGGATATCCTGCGCGCTGTAGTACTGAACGTATTCGTATAGTGATAATACAGGGTGTTACAAAAAGGTACGGCCAAACTTTCAGGAAACATTCCTCACACACAAATAAAGAAAAGATGTTATGTGGACATGTGTCCGGAAACGCTTAATTTCCATGTTAGAGCTCATTTTAGTTTCGTCCACCTACGCTCAATGGAGCACGTTATCATGATTTCATACGGGATACTCTACCTATGCTGCTAGAACAACTTGTGCTGTGCCTTTACAAGTACAACACAACATGTGGTTCATGCGCGATGGAGCTCCTGCACATTTCAGTCGAAGTGTTCGTACGCTTCTCAACAACAGATTCGGTGACCGATGGATTGGTAGAGGCGGACCAATTCCATGGCCTCCACGCTCTCCTGACCTCAACCCTCTCGACTTTCATTTATGGGGGCATTTGAGAGCTCTTGTCTACGCAAGCCCGGTACCAAATGTAGAGACTCTTCGTGCTCGTATTGTGGACGGCTGTGATACAATACGCCATTCTCCAGGGCTGCATCAGCGCATCAGGGATTCCATGCGACGGAGGGTGGATGCATGTATCCTCGCTAACGGAGGACATTTTGCACATTTCCTGTAACAAAGTGTTTGAAGTCACGCTGGTACGTTCTGTTGCTGTGTGTTTCCATTCCATGATTAATGTGATTTGAAGAGAAGTAATAAAATGAGCTCTAACATGGAAAGTAAGCGTTTCCGGACACATGTCCACATAACATATTTTCTTTCTTTGTGTGTGAGGAATGTTTCCTGAAAGTTTGGTCGTACCTTTTTGTAACACCCTGTATATTATATAGCGCTGACACTGCAGATTATGTCGCTCAAAAGGTAAGCATTGTATACTCATAGAAACAATGCGTGCATAATTTGAGGTATAAAAATGACTGACCCGTCAGTTCAGATGTCGCAGCAAAAATTAAAATAATCTCTACCGCAGAATTATATACCATTGTTACATAGAGTGGCATTGAAATATCTAAACTGTATGATATTTGTCTCATCAATTTAACGTTATCACCGATAGTGGTTCCAGTTTCATGTGAAACCCGTCGAATCACAGCTGAGTAAGGAGAGACCAATTCTTTTAAGCTACCACTAATATACATAATTAGTTAGTAATTATTGTTCGATACATTTTATATTATTACTGACCGTCATAGCACCTGAACATTTGAAACATCATTGAATTTATAGGTAACATATCTCATTTCAGTGTACTGGTTGCTCAACAAAGTTAAGACCTGTACGTTGCTTAAAGCACGAAGGTAAATCGCAGCTGGGTTTTCGAGACTTGATTCTATCTTACAAAAACCTACTTCCAGTGTAGTAAAGAATTTTAAGAGGAAACTGATGACGTTCCCATGTCCAGTCATATTATTCTAGCTGTTGCTAACTTGTATATGGAATTTATTAACCCATGGTCATCCCAGTCAGTCAACAAGAGACCAAATAAATGGTACCGATATATGGATGATACTTTCGTAGTATGGGCTCACAGCGAAGATGAGCTTTCCTGGTACAACTCAGTAACATCAACCTGAAACTGCAATGTATCATTGAAGAACAGAGCAAATGGCAGCTTACGTTCCTGGATGTGTCAGTAATCAAACCATAAGGTGTAAATAAATAAATAATTAAATTCATGCAGATTGGTAACTCCACAAGAAATCCAACCATCATCCACAACAGAAGAAAGGTATAATTAAAATATTGGTGGATAGGGCGATTAAAATACACTACTGACCATTGAAATTGCTACACCAAGAAGAAATACAGATGATAAACGGGTATTCATTGGACAAATATATTATACTAGAACTGACATGTGATTACATTTTCACGCAATTTGGGTGCATAGATCCTGAGAAATCAGTACCCAGAACAACCACCTCTGGCCGTAATAACGGCCTTGATACGCCTGGGCATTGAGTCAAACAGAGCTTGGATGGCATGTACAGGTACAGCTGGCCACGCAGCTTCAAAACGATACCACAGTTCATCAAGAGTAGTGACTGGCGTATTGTGACGAGCCAGTTGCTCGGCCACCGTTGACCAGACGTTTTCAATTGGTGAGGGATCTGGAGAATGTGCTGGCCAGGGCAGCAGTCGAATATTTTATGTATCCAGAAAGGCCCGTACAGGACCTGCTACATGCGGTCGTGCATTATCCTGCTGAAATGTAGGGTTTCGCAGGGATCGAATGAAGGGTAGAACCACGGGTCGTAACACATCTGAAATGTAACGTCCACTGTTCAAAGTGCCGTCAATGCGAACAAGAGGTGACCGAGACGTGTAACCAATGGCAACCCAATACCATCACGCTGGGTGATACGCCAGTATGGCGATGACGAATACACGCTTCCAGCCGGCCGCGGTGGTCTCGCGGTTCTAGGCGCGCAGTCAGGAACCGTGCGACTGCTACGGTCGCAGGTTCGAATCTTGCCTCGGGCATGGATGTGTGTGATGTCCTTAGGTTAGTTAGGTTTAAGCAGTTCTAAGTTCTAGGGGACTAATGACCACAGCAGTTGACTCCCATAGTGCTCAGAGCCAACACGCTTCCATTGTGCGTTCACCGCGATGTCGCCAAACACGGATGCGACCATCATGATGCTGTAAACAGAACCTGGATTCATCGAAAAAATGACGTTTTGCCATTCGTGCACCCAGGTTCGTCGTTGAATATATCATCGCAGGCGCTCCTGTCTGTGACGCAGCGTCAAGGGTAACCGCAGCCATGGTCTCCGAGCTGATAGTCCATGCTGCTGCAAACGTCGTCGAACTGTTCTTGCAGATGGTTGTTGTCTTGCAAACGTCCGCATGTGCTGACTCAGGGATCGAGACGAGGCGGCACGATCCGTTACAGCCATTCGGATAAGATGCCGCCGGCCGCAGTGGTCTAGCGGTTCTAGGCGTACAGTCCGGAACCGCGCGACTGCTACGGTCGCAGGTTCGAATCCTGCCTCGGGCATGGATGTGTGTGATGTCCTTAGGTTAGTTAGGTTTAAGTAGTTCTAAGTTCTAGGGGACAGATGACCACAGATGTTAAGTCCCATAGTGCTCAGAGCCATTTGAACCATTTTTTTTTTTTTTTTTTTTTTGATAAGATGCCTGTCATCTCGACTGCTAGTGATACGAGGCCGTTGGGACCTACACGGCGTTCCTTATTACCCTCCTGAATCCACCGATTCCATATTCTGCTAACAGTCATTGGATCTCGACCAACGCGAGCAGCAATGTTGCGATACGATAAACCGCAATCGCGATAGGCTACAATCCGACCTTTATCAAAGTCGGAAACGTGATGGTACGCATTCCTCCTCCTTACTGGAGGCATCACAACAACGTTTCACCAGGAAACGCCGGTCAATGGCTGTTTGTGTATGAGAAATCGGTTGGAAACTTTCCTCATGTCAGCACGTTGTCGCCACCGGCGCCAACCTTGTTTGAATGCTCTGTAAAGCTAATCATTTGCATATCACAACATCATCTTGCTATCGGTTAAATTTCGCGTCTCTAGCACGTCATCTTCGTGGTATAGCAATTTTAATGGCGAGCAGTGTATTATAATTTTTTTCCTACACCTTGTTAATAACAAAAAAAATTGCTCACCTTGTACAAGTTTAATGTCTCGTGTCATTTACGCCGGAAGGATGGCATTTCTGTTGTATTTAAGCTTATACCAATAAAGATATTTTGTTCATTTACCCTGTTCCTGGTAAAAAAAAATAATAAAATAAAATAAAAAATAAATAAAAAAGCTACTTTGAGGGAGTGATTCAGGAATGGGAGGGGAGAGGCATCGCAGCCAGGCCTCGGGTTCCGACCCCTGCTCGCCTTGTCTCCACCTGCTCGTAACTGACCACTAAAATATTCACCTGGGCTGTACGATTTTAATTTCTATATTCTGTTCGAGTACATTCTGGAAGTATCCAAGAACGTCAAGAATCATTGTACTGGAATGTTCCGTTGTTGTTGTTGTGCTCTTCAGTCCTGAGACTGGTTTGATGCAGCTCTCCATGCCACTCTATCCTGTGCAAGCTTCTTCATCTCCCAGTACTTACTGGAACCTACATCCTTCTGAATCTGCTTAGTGTATTCGTCTCTTGGTCTCCCTCTACGATTTTTACCCTCCACGCTGCCCTCCAATGCTAATTTTGTGATTCCTTGATGCCTCAAAACATGTCCTACCAACCGATACCTTCTTCTAGTCAAGTTGTGCCACAAACTTCTCTTCTCCCCAATCCTATTCAGTACTTCCTCATTAGTTACGTGATCTACCCACCTTATCTTCAGCATTCTTCTGTAGCACCACATTTCGAAAGCTTCTATTCTCTTCTTGTCCAAACTAGTTATCGTCCATGTTTCACTTCCATACATGGCTACACTCCATACAAATACTTTCAGAAACGACTTCCTGACACTTAAATCTATACTCGATGTTAACAAATTTTTCTTCTTCAGTAACGATTTCCTTGCCATTGCCAGTCTACATTTTATATCCTCTCTACTTCGACCATCATCAGTTATTTTACTCCCTAAATAGCAAAACTCCTTTACTTTTTTAAGTGTCTCATTTCCTAATCTAATTCCCTCAGCATCACCCGATTTAATTTGACTACATTCCATTATCCTCGTTTTGCTTTTGTTGATGTTCATCTTATATCCTCCTTTCAAGACACTGTCCATTCCGTTCAACAGCTCTTCCAAGTCCTTTGCTGTCTCTGACAGAATTACAATGTCATCGGCGAACCTCAAAGTTTTTACTTCTTCTCCATGAATTTTAATACCTACTCCGAATTTTTCTTTTGTTTCCTTCACTGCTTGCTCAATATACAGATTGAATAACATCGGGGAGAGGCTACAACCCTGTCTCACTCCCTTCCCAACAGCTGGTTCCCTTTCATGTCCCTCGACTCTTATAACTGCCATCTGGTTTCTGTACAAATTGTAAATAGCCTTTCGCTCCCTGTATTTTACCCCTGCCACCTTTAGAATTTGAAAGAGAGTTTTCCAGTCAACATTGTCAAAAGCTTTCTCTAAGTCTACAAATGCTAGAAACGTAGGTTTGCCTTTTCTTAATCTTTCTTCTAAGATAAGTCGTAAGGTTAGTATTGCCTGACGTGTTCCAACATTTCTACGGAAACCAAACTGATCTTCCCTGAGGTCCGCTTCTACCAGTTTTTCCATTCGTCTGTAAAGAATTCGCGTTAGTATTTTGCAGCTGTGACTTATTAAACTGATAGTTCGGTAATTTTCACATCTGTCAACACCTTGCTTTCTTTGGGATTATTATATTCTTCTTGAAGTCTGAGGGTATTTCGCCTGTCTCATACATTTTGCTCACCAGGTGGTAGAGTTTTATCAGGAATGGCTCTCCCAAGGCTGTCAGTAGTTCTAATGGAATGTTGTCTACTCCCGGGGCCTTGTTTCGACTCAGGTCTTTCAGTGCTCTGTCAAACTCTTCACGCAGTATCGTATCTCCCATTTCGTCTTCATCTACATCCTCTTCCATTTCCATAATATTGACCTCAAGTACATCGCCCTTGCATAAACCCTCTATATACTCCTTCCACCTTTCTGCCTTCCCTTCTTTGCTTAGAACTGGGTTGCCATCTGAGCTCTTGATATTCATACAAGTGGTTCTCTTCTCTCCAAAGGTCTCTTTAATTTTCCTGTAGGCAGTATCTATCTTACCCCTAGTGAGACAAGCCTCTACATCCTTACATTTGTCCTCTAGCCATCCCTGCTTAGCCATTTTGCACTTCCTGTCGATCTCATTTTTGAGACGTTTGTATTCCTTTTTGCCTGCTTCATTTACTGCATTTTCATATTTTCTCCTTTCATCAATTAAATTCAATATTTCTTCTGTTACCCAAGGATTTCTATTAGCCCTCGTCTTTTTACCTACTTGATCGTCTGCTGCCTTCACTACTTCATCCCTCAGAGCTACCCATTCTTCTTCTACTGTATTTCTTTCCCCCATTCCTGTCAATTGTTCCCTTATGCTCTCCCTGAAACGCTCTACAACCTCTGGTACTTTCAGTTTATCCAGGTCCCATCTCCTTATATTCCCACCTTTTTGCAGTTTCTTCAGTTTTAATCTGCAGTTCATAACCAATAGATTGTGGTCAGAATCCACATCTGCCCCTGGAAAAGTCTTACAATTTAAAACCTGGTTCCTAAATCTCTATCTTACCATTATATAATCTATCTGATACCTTTTAGTATCTCCAGGATTCTTCCAGGAATACAACCTTCTTTTATGATTCTTGAACCAAGTGTTAGTTATGATTAAGTTATGCTCTGTGCAAAATTCTACAAGGCGGCTTCCTCTTTCATTTCTTCCCCCCAATCCATATTCACCTACTATGTTTCCTTCTCTCCCTTTTCCTACTGACGAATTCCAGTCACCCATGACTATTAAATTTTCGTCTCCCTTCACTACCTGAATAATTTCTTTTATCTCGTCCTACATTTCATCTATTTCTTCATCATCTGCAGAGCTAGTTGGCATATAAACTTGTACTACTCTAGTGGGCGTGGGCTTCGTGTCTATCTTGGCCACAATAATGCGTTCACTATGCTGTTTGTAGTAGCTAACCCGGACTCCTATTTTTTTATTCATTATTAAACCTACTCCTGCATTACCCCTATTTGATTTTGTATTTATAACCCTGTATTCACATGACCAAAAGTCTTGTTCCTCCTGCCACCGAACTTCACTAATTCCCACTATATCTAACTTTAGCCTATCCATTTCCCTTTTTAAATTTTCTAACCTACCTGCCCGATTAAGGGATCTGACATTCCACGCTCCGATCCGTAGAACGCCAGTTTTCTTTCTCCTGATAACGACGTCCTCCTGAGTAGTCCCCGCCCGGAGATCCGACTGGGGGACTGTTTTACCTCCGGAATATTTTACCCAAGATGACGCCATCATCATTTAATCATACAGTAAAGCTGCATGTCCTCGGTATATATACTGTATGTGTTCTGTCTGGAGGCAGGTCACACCGCACTCTTGTATGTGCAAGTGCTGAATAAACCTTCATTAAGTGAAGTTAGTGTTCGTCATTCATCTAATTACACCTTCTTCTACGTGACAATATATTTATTAATAACAATATTAATAGTTACTCTATTGTTAGTAGTTACTTACATTCAGATCTAATAGTCTTATTCCTCTTGTGCCTGGGGGCGTAGCTGGTCCCTGCTACCACTTAATTCGCTCACTATGAAGATCAGACCTCGAATGAGGGAGTGATGAGGGGGTGATAGATCAGCTGGATGCATGATATAATAAAGGACAGAGAATGGGGGATTATATTTCCTGATATTTGTGACACTAGAGTGTATTAAATGTTTCTCTTTGAAAAATTCATGATTTTCTGCTTATACCTTAATTGCTTTGTTCAGTGTAACTATATAAAGCCTAGAGTGTTGCAGATCAGAATTCTTGTAGTAGACTTTCAAAAATCGTCTCAGTTGATCTGTCACATTGTGTTGCATTCCAAAAAGATATGTTGAATTTCAGGATATCTGGAAAAATCTGAAAGGTTCTCGAGCAAGATAGGGAAGGAGAAGCCTTAATTATATATTTGTTTAATGAAAGGAAAGAGATGTTGGAGAAAATTTTCTTGCTGTTGCAAGTTCATTTAATACGATGGAGACAACGAGCCTTCTGAGGCTTGCTAGGAAACTTGAGCAGACATTACTTGGGTGGCTGTGAGGTAACAGCGCTACCACGCAGCTATTACGCTGTCGCGAATACCGGGTTCGTATATCACTCGGAGTTCAGACCAATTAACCTAACTTACGTGCCGACTAGTGTCCTAGATCGATACGTGGTTTTGCTAGTTCTGGTGCTGTGCTAATGGTTGGTTTCTGGGGTAATTGCGCAGTAACAGGTTCTCACTTGTACAGTCTCCGTGTTATTAACGTTGGTAATGTCAGTTCCTACCGCAATCGGGGGTAAAGGCCTGTATTTATAGAACAGCGGCTTCTGCACTACAAGTAATACACCCAATGTATATCCACAACGCTTCAAAATTTAAGCAAGAAAAACGTATTCAACAACTTGTTTACGTATAATTATTTCTGCATGATGTTTATTTTGCGAGTCGCTTTTCAGTGCCTAGCAGAGTCTACTTTACAGTTCTAGGTTTCTTGACAGAGCGGGAAAAAACCACTGCTATAATGCGTTGCTGTAGAAGACCGCAAGTATCTTCATAAAATTCATCCTGCAGCATAGTGAAACTTTCTGTAACTGTTATGGTGCTGCCTTGTATAGATTTCAACTGATGCGACATCTCTATTCATTTACTACCGATTGAGCTGAGAGGAGGCTATGACTGGTCGTGCTGTTTCACTAAATTCCATTTCACCTTATTGCTGTGTCAGTGATTTTGGTTCGTAGGCACTGAAAACGACCACTTTCACTTCGAAATCGAAAGGAGCCACATAGAGCTAGTGCTACAATGTGAGTAGCGGAAGATTATTTAATATTTATTTTTAGCTCTCAATATTCACACTTCGAGTAAGTACAACCAGCGCACCAAAATTAAACAACTAAAATCCTGCTCATATCAGAATACATATCGAGGGAAGTCGAGTTCAGTATGTAACGCTATCGTGATGCTCACCATGTCCCAGCACGCCCATCAAACTGACATAACGTGTTACATAAGCCTTCACTTCACACACTCTTCGATAGTTATAGGTGTAAGTAGGCTGCTTATGTTTTCTTATTATTGGCTGTGTGTGAGAATCACCGGCTGTGCTGTGTGCAGTCTGTGGCTGTTTTGCATTGTTGTCTGCCGTTGTAGTGTTGGGCAGATGGATGTTAACAGCGCGTAGCGTTGCGCAGTTGGAGGTGAGCCGCCAGCAGTGGTGGATGTGGGGAGAGAAATGGCGGAGTTTTGAAATTTGTAAGACTCGATGTCATGAACTGCTATGTATATTATGATTTTTCAACACTATTAAGGTAAATACTGTGGTGTCACCGCCAGACACCACACTTGCTAGGTGGTAGCCTTTAAATCGGCCGCGGTCCGCTAGTATACGTCGGACCCGCGTGTCGCCACTATCAGTGATTGCAGACCGAGCGCCGCCACACGGCAGGTCTAGAGAGACGTCCTAGCACTCGCCCCAGTTGTACAGCCGACTTTGCTAGCAATGGTTCACTGACAAATTACGCTCTCATTAGCCGAGACGATAGTTAGCATAGCATTCAGCTACGTCATTTGCTACGACCTAGCAAGGCGCCATTATCATTTGTTATTTATCTTGGGATGCATGTACAGTCTGACCGATGTTCACTAATTATGGATTAAAGTTAAGTATTCCAGCAGCTACGTACTTTTCTTGATAGTATAATTACTTTACCTGTTCCAGACCTCACGACAGCCTGCGTGAGCTTAAACGCGTGCCTTTCGGCTTCCTCCAAACCCCATGAATTGGCTCCTGGCAATTCACAACAAATACATTGTCTGTTCTCTATTAAAATCTTTCATTTGCTAACTATGCCTATTAGTAGTTAGTGCCTTCAGTAGTTTGAATCTTTTGTTTAGCTGGCAGTAGTGGCGCTCGCTGTATTGCTGTATCTTGAGTAACGAAGATTTTTGTGAAGTAAATGATTTGTGAAAGGTATAGGCTAATGTTAGTCAGGGCGATTCTTTTGTAGGGATTATTGAAAGTCAGATTGCGTTGCGCTAAAAATATTGTGTGTCAGTTTAAGGACAGTCATGTATAATTGTTGAAAGGGGACGTTTCATGTGTCGACCCTTAGCCGAGGATACCTCACTGGAATCTTCTGATTTTTTCTTGTAGTTTGTGTAATTAGAGTAGATTTTGTTTATTGCTAGCGCGTAATTGTAGAGAGAATCTCCTTTGTAGTTGCAGTCTTTCATTGTTGTACAGTAAAACAGGTGTGGCATGCATATAGATTTGCACCAAGTATTTCGCAGCTGCGCTTGCAATTAACCAGATATTATTTTCAGCGCTATGTTAATGCTTTCTCTTATTTTCTGTGTTATCGTGTGAAACATTGTGACAATAATGGCGTGCGAAAAACGTAACACTAGGCTCCAAAGTAAACTGAGAAATAATAGTGACGACGAGCGTAACTTACCAGCACCACTGTGTAATGAATTTACAGACATTCAAAGTAGTAATTTGGTAACTGTGCATAGGGAAATGGAGTGGGTGTCAAATAATGGTGTAGACAGTGAAACAGGTAGTGAACAGGGAAGCATTATCGATCGATCAGTCGGCAACAGCTCGCCTCAGGGATTGTGAATGACAGAACACAATATTGCAAATACTGTAGCCTCAGGTTTTGGGTTCTTACCGTTTTCTCAAATGAGTCAAGACAAATTTTCCGCTTGTCAAAATGTGAATGTTGCCGGTGCAAATCCTCAGGGGGGTACACGCTTACTTTGTGTACCATGTGTTTGGCAAGCACAAGGAGCCCTAGCTAATATGGTATTTGCTTATACAACTTTACACATCGGTACCATATTTCTCTAACATAGAATTACACAGCTATCTGATTATTTAACAGAGAAACAAAAATTTTTTACTATGTCAGTGACACATGTTTACGCAATTACAAAAATGGTTCAAATGGCTCTGAGCACTATGGGACTCAACTGCTGTGGTCATCAGTCCCCTAGAACTTAGAACTACTTCAACCTAACTAACCTAAGGACATCACACACATCCATGCCCGAGGCAGGATTCGAACCTGCAACCGTAGCAGTCGCACGGTTCCGGACTGCGCGCCTAGAACCGCGAGATACGCAATTACACAGTTGGATAACTTCACACTTATGAAATTGTACACTCCTGGAAATGGAAAAAAGAACACATTGACACCGGTGTGTCTGACCCACCATACTTGCTCCGGACACTGCGAGAGGGCTGTACAAGCAATGATCACATGCACGGCACAGCGGACACACCAGCAACCGCGGTGTTGGCCGTCGAATGGCGCTAGCTGCGCAGCATTTGTGCACCGCCGCCGTCAGTGTCAGCCAGTTTGTCGTGGCATACGGAGCTCCATCGCAGTCTTTAACACTGGTAGCATGCCGCGACAGCGTGGACGTGAACCGTATGTGCAATTGACGGACTTTGAGCGAGGGCGTATAGTGGGCATGCGGGAGGCCGGGTGGACGTACCGCCGAATTGCTCAACACGTGGAGCGTGAGGTCTCCACAGTACATCGATTTTGTCGCCAGTGGTCGGCGGAAGGTGCACGTGCCCGTCGACCTGGGACCGGACCGCAGCGACGCACGGATGCACGCCAAGACCGTAGGATCCTACGCAGTGCCGTAGGGGACCGCACCGCCACTTCCCAGCAAATTAGGGACACTGTTGCTCCTGGGGTATCGGCGAGGACCATTCGCAACCGTCTCCATGAAGCTGGGCTACGGTCCCGCACACCGTTAGGCCATCTTCCACTCACGCCCCAACATCGTGCAGCCCGCCTCCAGTGGTGTCGCGACAGGCGTGAATGGAGGGACGAATGGAGACGTGTCGTCTTCAGCGATGAGAGTCGCTTCTGCCTTGGTGCCAATGATGGTCGTATGCGTGTTTGGCGCCGTGCAGGTGAGCGCCACAATCAGGACTGCATACGACCGAGGCACACAGGGCCAACACCCGGCATCATGGTGTGGGGAGCGATCTCCTACACTGGCCGTACACCACTGGTGATCGTCGAGGGGACACTGAATAGTGCACGGTACATCCAAACCGTCATCGAACCCATCGTTCTACCATTCCTAGACCGGCAAGGGAACTTGCTGTTCCAACAGGACAATGCACGTCCGCATGTATCCCGTGCCACCCAACGTGCTCTAGAAGGTGTAAGTCAACTACCCTGGCCAGCAAGATCTCCGGATCTGTCCCCCATTGAGCATGTTTGGGACTGGATGAAGCGTCGTCTCACGCGGTCTGCACGTCCAGCACGAACGCTGGTCCAACTGAGGCGCCAGGTGGAAATGGCACGGCAAGCCGTTCCACAGGACTACATCCAGCATCTCTACGATCGTCTCCATGGGAGAACAGCAGCCTGCATTGCTGCGAAAGGTGGATATACACTGTACTAGTGCCGAAACTGTGCATGCTCTGTTGCCTGTGTCTATGTGCCTGTGGTTCTGTCAGTGTGATCATGTGATGTATCTGACCCCAGGAATGTGTCAATAAAGTTTCCCCTTCCTGGGACAATGAATTCACGGTGTTCTTATTTCAATTTCCAGGAGTGTATTTTGTCTGTACTTTGTGAACTGTTCATTTTTTTTTTTTTGAACCATTGTGATACTATGAGAGCTTTGAATGTCGCATTTGGTATGGGATCATGATTTTTAAAGTACGTTTGAGGTAGATGACACTATTGAAATGAGCAGAGAATTTTTTTAGGTTTTGAAATTACTGCAGAAATTTACGACGTTTTTGAGATTTGACTGAGATGTTATGATGTTATTTTTACGACGACGATGTGTATTATGCTATTGAGGTATGTTTATGATCAATAAGATGATCTACCGTATATGAGGAATTTGATTATGCTATGTATTTCTTATGATGAAATATTGAAGAAGTGTCGACGAATATGTATATGTGTAATAAGGTAAGGAATAATAAGTAGTGGTTAGGGACTCTGGTTTGTGAAAAAGGATGTTGGAAACCAAGAATCGTACTTTAAAGAGTTATGAAATGTGTGTAAATGCGTGAATGTACCACAATGCCGACGAAAATTTTTTGGACACTGTTATATTTACAAGATTTTGTTTCTACAGATTTATAACGCAAATATTTCGACCTGTGAAATTTTATTTGTATCCAACTGTCACTGTAGCGGAAACTGGTGTCGTAAATATTTCGGTAGGTCACTGTAAGCACCCAGCTGTGCGACAGTTGCCTGGAAAGAAGTCATTAGTGAGTGCCTTTCAGAGGCACAGGAGGAGAAAAAAAGAGGCCATTATCCTCCTTTGTAGAAAGCATCGCAAAAACGACACGGTCGAACTTGAAAACATATGATTACACTGTGGAGCTCTTAATTTATGATATTTACTAAATTGCCTAATGAAATGACGAGAAACATTTTTACATCTATTGTCTTTCTAGTTGAGAGATTTTTTTACTGCCTTTGGAGACGCCATTTGCCTAGTGAATGACGTTTCACACATAACTTTGTATATATTTGCTCATTTCGTTTAATATCTAGTTTCTAGCTGCACTGCAGCATTGGTTAAAATAAAATTTTATACATGTACTAATATAAATATTTTCTGTCTAAAGATCGAGTAAATAATAATTTTTTTCAAAAAAATGAAGGAGCACAAAAAGACATTTACCTTCACAGGAACTGCATTCACAATTTTCTTTTCAAGTACTTGGTAATTTATTTTGTAGAATAAGTTGTGGTGCACCACTTTAATTACATAGACATTAAGATGTGATTATACATTTCCCTTATCTGCATTGTTATCTTTAGTGTAATATTTTTTCTGCTTGAGCTATGTCATGTTTAGACATAAGTTATTGCATTTGCTGCTGCTGGTTGCCAGGCATACTGCTACTAAATTTCACTTTGTATTACTCTGTTAAGCTAGTTTTACTACTGATTTGTTTTTCTTGTTGCTGTACATTGGCTCATATTAGTTGTAATGTTGCATTGCTTGGTAATTTAGATTTACTGTAGCTTGCTTTGCCAATTTCCAATTTTTTGTCATTGCTGTTTGTGTTAATTGTTTTGCGCTGCTGCATTACCTCGTCCCTTAGTTTATGCATCTGAGCTCAGTAGATTTAAGTTAGCTTAAGATGGGGTAGACTATATAAGAAACTAACTATGATGAATTGGAGGAAATGTATTGAGAAGTTATACGAAAAAAGAATACAGAAAGCAGGTATAGATAGGACATTTTGGGAATAATGATGAATGAAGGGAGATCTCCAAGAAGTAAAGAAAGTTTTGTTTGCAAAATACTGCAATAAAACAAACCCTGTCGTTTCCTTTTGTATTATTATGCTATGTGTTTGTGTACCCTTGTGTATTTGTGTACCTCCTGTCTTTATGTGTTTATCTGATAAGACTTACGTTGTAGAATTTTTCTAATACTATGTTATTTACTTTGTAAAGATGTTTAGACATTATTTATTCTGTTTTGTTTTAATGCTCATGTGTGAAGTTGATTTTTCAAAAGTTATTATGATCTTTTATGTATTTACTTATGTCATAATTCCTGTAACACTGTTGTATATGTTATTTCGATTCTTTTGCAAAGCCCATATTACTACAAATGTTATCTGTATTGTTATGTTCTTTAATGATGTATTTTGTATCTTTTTTATGGTATTCTTATGTTATAAAATTGTAATTGACACCAGTTCATCAAATTAAGTAACTTGTAAGTTACATTTCACTGCACACGTTTCTGTTGGTCATAGTATATGGATAATATGTGAGAAGTAGGGACTGATAGTGTTTGCACGTGTGTTAATAATTCAGCAAGGGACTGGATAACAGCATTGCTGGTTCTAAGGACATTTCAAACAAATTTTTTGTGTGGACAAGTGGTGGTTTATGAACTTGCTATATTCTCCACAAGACTCTTCGATGGTGATTGTGCACCTGCACAGTCGCAAAAGATGGCTGCTGGCCGTCTCTACAAGGACTACAGTGGGTCTGCATCTTTGATGACCCACCAATACCATTACTTCTACAAGGACTACAGTGGGTCTACACCTTTGATGACTCACCAGCACCATTATTTCCACAAGGACTGCAGTGGGTCTGCACCTCTGGTGGCCCACCAATACCGTAATCTCTACCAGGACTACAGTGGGTCTACTCTGTGATGACCTACCTACCAGTATTCTTCAAAACTTCGACTGACTCTGCTGTGGGTTTGCTCTGTTGTGGCCCATTACCTGTCTGCATGTCGAGTCAGCACTGTCTTTCCGTTGGAAGGACAACACTACTGCTTCAAGACTGCATGGAAATCCACTACTTGTGTGTGCATTGTCTTTTACTGCTCAGACTGAGAAAAACACTGTAATTTTACTGTGTTGAACGATCAGGACTGTCTTTATGGACTGTGATAAAATTTTAGCTTTTGACCAACATTGTACCAATAAGTGTGTGCATTCGATATCTTTGTTATTGTAATTATGAAAAATTTTATCAAATCATTATTGGCCACTGCCCAAAACAATTTGTAAAACTTTTTGTGGGGAGCATGGGGGCTATGTAAGTAGGCTGTTTATGTTTTCTTATTGGCAACGTCACGTAGCGCTCTGTGTGAGAATCACTAGCTGTGCTGTGTGCAGTCTGTGGCTGGTTTGCATTGTTGTCTGCTATTGTAGTGTTGGGCAGTTGGATGTTAACAGCGCGTAGCGTTGTGCAAATGGAGGTGAGCCGCCAGCAGTGGTGGATGTGTGGAGAGAAATGGCGGAGTTTTGAAATTTGTAAGACTGGATGTCATGAACTGCTATGTATATTATGACTTTTCAACACTATTAAGGTAAATACATTGTTTGTTCTCTATTAAAATCTTTCATTTGCTAACTATGCCTATCAGTAGTTAGTGCCTTCAGTAGTTTGAATCTTTTATTTATCTGGCAGTAGTGGCGCTCGCTGTATTGCTATAGCTTGAGTAACGAAGATTTTTGTGAGGTAAGTTCAAATGGTTCAAATGGCTCTGAGCACTATGGGACTCAACATCTTAGGTCATAAGTCCCCTAGAACTTAGAACTACTTAAACCTAACTAACCTAAGGACATCACACACACCCATGCCCGAGGCAGGATTCGAACCTGCGACCGTAGCAGTCCCGCGGTTCCGGACTGCAGCGCCAGAACCGCTAGACCACCGCGGCCGGCTGTGAGGTAAGTGATTTGTGAAAGGTATAGGTTAATGTTAGTCAGGGCCATTCTTTTGTAGGGATTATTGAAAGTCAGATTGCGTTGCGCTAAAAATATTGTGTGTCAGTTTAAGGACAGTCATGTATAATTGTTAAAAGGGGACGTTTCATAGGAAGCATTGGCAACATGTCTTGAATCACTGTCGTGCCGTCGTCGGAGTCTGCGGCAGGGGTGAGCGTTCAGTTTCGTGACTGCCTTAACACGACAACGGAATCCAAGGCTAATATTAATACATCTCTCCTATGACACGCGCATCGATGTCCCTTCTCGATGATTTCCAACAATTTTACTCGTTTCGCCCTCATTGCTCGCTGAAACAATTCAATATTTTGAAAAAAGCATTTTTTGCGCAATCAGCTGTACAATTGTATATTTATTTTCTATCAGCTTCAGTTATAAAAACTGTGGTGTCACCGCCAGACACCACACTTGCTAGGTGGTAGCCTTTAAATCGGCCGCGGTCCGTTAGTATACGTCGGACCCGCGTGTCGCCACTATCAGTGATTGCAGACCGAGCGCCGCCGCACGGCATGTCTAGAGAGACTTCCTAACACCCGCCCCAGTTGTGCAGTACATCCGACTTTGCAAGCGATGGTTCACTGCCTACTTACGTTCTCATTTGCCGTGACGATAGTTAAGCATAAGCCTTCAGCTACGTCATTTGCTACGTCCTAGCAAGGCGCCATATTCAGTTACTATTGATATTGTGAATCATGTACCATGAAGAGCGACGTTCTTCGTTAATGGATTAAAGTTAAGTATTCCACCAGATACGTCCGTTTCTCTAAAGTCTAATTTCCTTGTTCTGTTCCAGACCTCACACCAGCCTGCGTGAGCTAAAACGCCTGCATTTCGGCCTCCTTTAGTAAAACGGTGTTGGTTCTCCTGCCAACCACAACATTGGCGACGAGGCAAAACCGCGTTCTTATCGATATTGCCCTGATTTACTTGTGTAATGGCTTCGCCACAATCTCCAGATGTACTGTCCGAATTTTATCGCTTACAGAATCAGCAGACGCAGGCCTTACTGGATGCCCTTGGACAGCTCGTCCAGGGTCAACGTGCGATGCCAAACGATGTGGCAGCAGCCGCTCTACCGCTAACGCAGCCACAACACGCAGTTGCACCAACTTTTCGGCCTTTTGATGCTGCACTGGAAAGCTGGACAGAGTGGTCACGCCAATTTGGATTCCATCTCGCCGCCTACAGAATTCAAGGTAACGAGCGGCAGCCTTTTTTGTTATCATCAGTCGGGGTTTACACGTACCGTGTGATAGTCAAATTATTTCCCCGATGCAACGTAGCAACTCTGTCCTACGAAGCAATTTTACCTGCATTAGATGCATATTTCAAAGAATCAGTCAATGTAGTTGCGAAACGGTATACCTTCTTTCGTACAAAACGTACGGCCGGTCAAACTAATTGGGAGTGGGTTGCAACCTTGCAAGGCCTTACTAGGGATTGTGCTTTTGAGTGTCAATGTGGATTCCCTTATTCGGATACTATGGTACATGATGCAATTGCACAGAACATTTCTGATGTTCTTATAAGGGAACAGATTTTGAAACTAGTCAATCCCTCCCTTCAACAAGTGATGGACATATTGGATCGGCAGGACACACATGACTTTGCTAAGGAATCATTTGAAACTTCGCCACCCGTGTGTCAGGTTAACCGGCCTGCAGGAGAGCTGCACAGACCAGTAAACAGTCCTCGCGCCCGGCCGCACCGCTGCTGCCAGGCTCTCAGCCACGAGTGCCGCGCCGGCAAGCAAATGCAGTGCTAAAATCACGCCTGCGGTGCGCTACTAGACATTCGCGTGAGAATTGCCCGTCACGCCAAGCTATTTGCTTTTTCTGTAACAAAAAAGGACATGTTCTGAGTGTTTGGCAGAAAAAGCTCACATCGGAAACTCACAACCATTCCAGGCCCTTTGCTTCACGCCAGATCTGAACCAAGGATACTCAGGCTCGTGAAACTTCACCCATGGAAATTCATGTAGTTCATTCCACTCCGCTCAGTGCCACTCTCTCTAACAGTGACTGTGTTCGTCCCACAAATAGTGTGCGTCGACATCGCCGGAAATCCCGTCAAGTCGCAAGTGATTATGTACCAGTGTCAGTTCACATTGCACGAGACAGTCGCTCTTGTCGTCAGCAGGACAATAAACTTTTTGTAGACTTGGACATTAATGGCAAAGTGATACCATTCCAGCTCGATACCGGAGCTGCAGTTTCACTGATCAATCAAGACACGTACAGACAGCTGGGCACACCTCCGTTGCGTGCCGCAAATGTTATCTAGCTATTCAGGTCAAGAGATCCCTGCGTTAGGACAGTGCAGCCTTCTTGCAACATACAAAGGACAAACAAAACTTGTGTCATTTTACATCCTTCGGTCTTCTTCTGCAGTGAACTTGTTTGGTTTCGATTTATTTCAGTTGTTTAACTTGTCTATAGTAAATCAGGTCCTATCAGTGAACCAGACTGTGCCTTCAGACAGTGTTTCTCGTCTATGTGAAGAATTTGCAGACATTTTTGCACCGGGCCTCGGTTGCGCTAAGAACTATAAAACACATTTGGAACTGAAAGTAAACGCGCAACCGAAATTTTTCAGAGCGTGCAATGTTCCCCTCGCATTGCGTGATGAGGTCACAAAAACATTACACGATTTGGAATCACAAGGTGTAATTGAACGTGTGCAGGCTTCTCTCTGGGCATCACCCTTAGTAATTTTGCCAAAACCTTCCAGAAAATTGAGACTTTGTGTGGACTTCAAGGCAACTAGTGATAGCAACGTTTCCTTTACCCCGCACGAGAGATCTTTTTCACAAACTGTGCCTGGGTAAATATTTTTCGAAGTTGGACCTAGCAGATGCGTACTTGCAAATACCGGTGGACGAAGAATCCCAGCACGTTTTGGTGGTTAACACGCATCTTGGTTTGTATCGATTCAAACGACTGCCATTCGGGTGTGCATCTGCCCCTGCATTGTTTCAGCAATATCTACAAACTGTTTGTGCGGCGGTCCCTACTGCAGCAAACTATCTGGGCGATATTGTGATCTCCGGAAAGACGGAAGAAGAACATTTAGCCAATCTCAGAACATTATTTCAGGTCTTGCGACAAAATGTACTTCGCTTACGGAAGGACAAATGTGTGTTTTTTGCTCGTGACTTGCCATACCTGGGACATGTACTCAATGCCCAAGGCATACATCCCAGTCGCGAGCACCTCCGTGCCATACAAGACTTACCTTCGCCGCAGAATTTGAAGCAGCTACAGAGTGTGCTGGGAAAAATCTACTATTATCACCGATATGTTCCACACGCCTCTTCCATTTCAGCTCCGCTTCATCGCTTACGCCGTAAAGGTGTTCCGTTCGTCTGGACGACGGAATGCGAACGCGCCTTTCGCCAGTTGAAATCGGCGTTGCTTTCCAATACTTGCCTTACGCCATTCGATCCGCAGAAGCCCCTTTTGTTGATGGGGGATGCATCGGATTTCGGGATCGGTGCTGTGCTTACGCACAATGATGGATCGCACGATCGCCCTATTGCCTTTGCGTCCAAATTGCTCTCGTCTGCGCAAAGAAATTATTCACAGATCGAGAAAGAAGCATTTGCTCTCGTATTTTGTGTTACAAAGTTTCATGATTTCTTGTATGGTCGTCACTTTACCATCATCACAGACCACAAACCTTTGACATCGCTTTTTCATCCGACCAAGCCTGTACCTCCACGTACAGCTCAGAAATTCATTCGCTGGTCTATTTTCCTCTCGCAGTACCGCTACGATATCTTGTATCGGTCCACTGCTAAGCACGGAATGGCCGATGCGTTGTCCCGCTTGCCTGTTGCTGAGGATAGGGCATTCGATTCCTCCGAACTCTCTTGCATGTTCATTGATGCGGAAACCGATGACGTGGTCGAATCGTTTCCGATTTATTTTCGTCGTGTAGCTACAGCCACAGCTGCCGACGCTGTCCTTGCTACCATTCTGCATTTTGTTGCTATGCAATGGCCCTTGTCAAAGTGACGGATCGGGGACCCGTTGGATCGCCGATTGTTTGCTCACAAGGAGAGACTTTTTGTTCGACGTGGTGTTTTGCTGTTGCGTTCTGATAATGATCAGTCTAGGGTCGTGGTTCCACGTTCGTTACAGTCCTGTGTCTTACAGCTTCTCCACCAAGGACATTGGGGTATAGTGAGAACGAAACAACTTGCTCGTCAGCACTGTACTTGGTTCGGAATCGATGCTGCAACTACGAATATGTGCTCTTCTTGCATGGCGTGTGCCGAACAACAATCAGCACCACCGCGGAAATTCTTTGCATGGCCACACGCCACTTCCCCTTGGCAACGCTTACACATCGATTTTGCTGGTCCATTCGGGAATGCTCGATGGTTGGTTGTGGTAGATTCATTCAGTAATTTTCCTTTTGTTGTCCGGATGTCTTCCACGACGTCATCTGCCACCATCCAAGCTATGTTTTGCATTGAAGGTCTTCCACAGACTATTGTTTCCGACAATGGCCCACAATTCATGTCCACAGAATTTCAGTCATTCTGCAAGGCCAATGGTATTCAACATGTGACGTCCGCGCCGTTTTCGCCACAGTCAAACGGTGCCGCTGAACGATTGGTCAGGACTTTCAAGTCACAGATGTTGAAGTTAAAAGAGTCGCACTCTCGGGAGGACGCGTTATTGCTCTTTTTGTCCTTGTATCGCTCTCAGCCCCGAGAAGGTCGCCCTCATCGAACCATGATGTCTTTGCTACATCCGCCGCATCAGGTTCCTGTGGAGCGGTAGACACCTGCTTCTGCCCTAGGCGACGTTGTCTACTACCGCCACTACCGAGGTTCACGGTGTTGGCTCGGAGGGCACATTCTTCGCTGCCTCGGACGCGCTATGTACCTGGTTTTGGGGGCCTCTGGTGAGGTGCGCCGGCATCTCAACCAGCTGCGCCTCTGTCGTCGCACGGGATCTGCCGCTCGCCGTCTGCTTTCAGCGACGGGGCCGTCCGGTCAGCGCCCGGGGGACCCATCTACTGGCTCGCCTCAGCCCCAGGTGTTACCGACGCTGCCTTCCATTTTGCCCCATGGCGACGCGCCGCCGCCACCGCCGCCGCCGCCTGTTCTCCCGCCGCGACGCCCGCAATGGACGCGTCGTTGCAACCGCCGGGCGCCTCCCTGGGTCACACGCCGCCGATCGCTTCCCGTGACCAGTTGTCCTCCGACATGGAACTCTCGCCCGCTCCAGACCATATGTGCCCCGGCCCGATGGAGGTCGACCCTTCGGCCCCTCCTGTCTCTCTGCGGGCGCATACACCGCATGTTGGCGTGCACCCTGGAGCAGATTTTCAGGCGTTTCCTAGCTCCCCGCGGTCCGAATGGCAGGGTGCGGGTGGCACAGTCTCGCCTGTTGTTAGGCTCCCCACTCGTCGCATACGTCAACATGGGGTCCTCCCCACGGCGGGCGGAAGCCTTATGCCACATCCGTACGCCGATTTGCGGGGGAGGAATGTGATGTCACCGCCAGACACCACACTTGCTAGGTGGTAGCCTTTAAATCGGCCGCGGTCCGTTAGTATACGTCGGACCCGCGTGTCGCCACTATCAGTGATTGCAAACCGAGCGCCGCCACACGGCAGGTCTAGAGAGACTTCCTAGCACTCGCCCCAGTTGTGCAGTACAGCCGACTTTGCTAGCGATGGTTCACTGCCTACTTACGTTCTCATTTGCCGAGACGATAGTTTAGCATAGCCTTCAGCTACGTCATTTGCTACGACCTAGCAAGGCGTCATATTCAGTTACTATTCATATTGCGAATCATGTACCGTGAAGAGCGATGTTCACCATTAATGGATTAAAATTAAGTATTCCACCAGCTACGTCCGATTTTCTAAAGTCTAATTTCCTTTTCCTGTTCCAGACTTCACGCCAGCCTGCGCGAGCTATGACGCGTGCATTTCGGCCTCCTTTAGTAAAACTGTGTTGGCTCTCCTGCCAACCACAACAACAACCGTGTCTACAAGAGAGAAGAAGTATACATCAATGGATCAAAAATACGTTTTCGTTAAATACGATGCAATTAAATGTACAATGTACACAACTGTCTTAAGAGTCTGTGTCAATATAATTCAAATTAATGTGATGTACATTGGCACCATTACAGTTATCTAGACTTCGTGAGAACTTCACACTTAATAAGTGTGAATTTCTAATCAAGTATACGTTACTCTTAAGTTTGACTTTTTCATCAAGTGTAACTTACTCTAATTGTACTTATGTACAGCACGCTTATATGGATTATCTTCAGACAGACTCTTATGACAGTTATGCATACTTTTGACGACTAATTCCATAGGGCACCGTGTGCACCAGGACCATATTATTGTCAATATATTTTGGATAAATAGCAACATCAGTCGTAAATATTGAGATCCTTTATTCTACAGACAGATTTCGGTCGCTGTGTGACCATTTTCAGTGCAAATTATTCGAGCCTTGTAGGACTATACCGTAACAGAACATTTTCTATGAGGTGCAACATGTACTGTGATTATTATTTCTAACTGATATCTTCACTTTTACGGCATCCAATAATTTTTGAATTTACAGAAGAGCATATCTTGTAACCTTAGCAATTAACCTTAGTAGTTGCATATTCCAAAGCGTACAACACACAGACATCAAATACAGCAAATACTATCAATTAGTGAAACCAAAGCTTACACAAAAAATAACCTTTAATATCACATGGCGATTTTTTTCCGGCAGAAGGCATAGCAAGACTTTAAAAACGCAGTAAAGGCGGAACGAAAAAATTCAATAAAGTACAAGATAAAATTTTGTAGCAACATACCTAACGTAAAAGCACATGATAGTTTCTTAAAAATATATATAGAAAAGTTAACATCAGAAACAGCCTTTTCTACATTTCCAAAAACATCGATTAAATGCTAATAACACAGTCATCTACTTAGTCGTTATTGAAATTTAACGTCATTTGCTCGCATGAAAAATAGCAATCTTACTGGTCTGGTACATCGTAGGGGAGATAACTGTATGTTTGTTAACGTCTTTTTCTTACTTTTTGTAATTTCCTGCTGACAAGGGAACCTCCCCATCGCACCCCCCTCAGAATTAGTTATACGTTGGCACAGCGGATAGGCCTTGAAAAACTGAACACACATCAATCGAGAAAACAGAAAGAAGTTGTATGGAACTATGAAAAAATAAGCAAAATATACAAACTGAGTAGTCCATGTGTAAGATAGGCAACATCCAGGTGGATGTAAACGCATGAGCGCCGTGGTCCCGTGGTTAACGTGTGTAGCTGCGGAGCGATAGGTCGTTGGTTCAAGTCTTCCCTCGAGAGAAAATTTTAATTTTTATTTTCAGACAATTATCAAAGTTCAGGCACTCACATATAATCATCTTCGCTCTCCAAAATTCCAGGACATGTTCAGATTTGCTTGGACATATGCAGGATTTGACGGTTTACACACGGAAAAATTTGAAAACGTTAAAAACATATGTTTTGACAGAGCACAGACAAAACTGTGCGACTGTGAAACTGTTGCATTCATTTGTTGCAGTTTATGTGACAAACTCTTATGTTTTCACACTTTTTCGGAAGTGATTATCACATCCACAAGAAAACCTAAATTGGGCAAGGTAGAAGAATCTTTTTACCCATTCACAAAGTGTACAAGTTAGGTGGGTCGACAACATATTCCTGTCATGTGAAGCACATGCCGTCACCAGTGTCGTATAGAATATATCAGACGTGTTTTCCTGTGGAGGAATCGGTTGACCTATGACCTTGCGATCAAATGTTTTCGGTTTCCATTGGACAGGCACGTCCTTTCGGCTACTAATCGCACGGGTTTGCGGTGCGGTCGCAAAACACAGACACTAAACTTATTACAGTGAACAGAGACGTCAATGAACGAACGGACAGATCATAACTTTGCGAAAATAAAGAAAGAAAAATTTTCACTCTTGGGAAGATTTGAACCAGGAACCTCTCGTTCTGCAGTTGCTGACGCTAACCACGGGACCACGGCGCTCCTGAACGCAGATTGTCCTAGTCGTTGCATATCTTGCACATGGACTATATATATATTTTGCTTATTTTTTCATAGTTCCACACAACTTCTTCCTGTTTTCTCGATTGATCTGTGTTCAGTTTTTCAAGGCCTATCCACTGTGCCAACTTATCACTAAATCTGAGGAGGGGTGCGATGGGGAGGTTCCCTTGTGAGAATTTACGCTGGTAATGTCAATCATTATGTTCGTCAAGTCTTCGCGTATGATAAGAGAGAGTGTAAGATCCCATTGTAAAGGGTTATTGTTTTTACATTTACTCGATGTTTTTGGAAATGTTAAAAGGCTGTTTCTGTTGTTAAGTTTTCTGTATTTGTTTTTAAGAAATTGCAAAGGTTACAAGATAGGCTCTTCTGTAAATTTAAAAATTATTGGATCCAGTAAAAGTAAAGATACCTGCTGGAAGTAATAATCATAGTACATGTTACACCTCATAGAAAATGTTGTGCTGTTAGGATATGAGCCTATAAAGTTCGAATAATTTGCACTGAAGACGGTCACACTGTGACCAAAACCTGTCTGTAGAATAAAGGATTTCAATATTTACGATCGATGCTGCCATTTATCCAAAATATATTGAGTTATGTATGTTCCACGTTTGGTAGTGTCGTATTTGACGAATTCGTATTTTTGACGCATTGATGTTTTTTATTTTCCTTTAGTGAATATGGTGTTGTAACTGAAAGTGGTCGAGAATAAATATACAATAGTACAGCTGATGCCGCAATATCTTTTTTTATAAAAAACTTTAACAATCAACCTTGATCTAGCTACTCACTATCAGTGTATGGGAATTACACATTATTGCTATAATTCGTGCAGGACGCATGTATATGTACATTGTATCCTACAACAGCTGATATATTGAAATGAGCTCATGTGCTAACTAAACATCAGCATCTTCGTCACCGTGAACACGTGCCTTGCAGTTCCACTGCTACATACAATTTGTTACATGAAAATTGCATTGTAAAACAAAACACTCGTTCTACTGAGGTCAGATCACTCACCTTCTTCGTGGAATACATTATAATAAGGCTCAATCTAAATCTCTCGTGAATGAGGTTAATAAGGGAGGACATATGAATATTTAAACAAAGCTCAGAGTAGTGGAAATTAATTTCGTAAGAGCCGCGAGTTGTACGGAGGCAGAATAAACATTCGTATATTACGCAGAAAAAGAATACAAAGCCTCACGTTTTATAGACAATTGCTCTTCAACGGACCACATAATGTTACATCATCATACTTTTACAAGAGGAAACAGAATAACAATTCCAGATTCATAGTAACGCTCGTAACATTGTTTAATCAGTGGAGAAGCGCTAGTATAAACTATTTGCAAACTCCGATGGATGAATAGAAAATTGCTATCGATTCCACGTGCTCAAACGAAGTTGTGAAACCGAACAAAGGAGTAACATTGTCATACAAAATACAATTCAAAAAATCTCGCGAGAATAAATTTGAAAATAATATAGCGAATAATTACGCGAAAGCAGCGCAAACTAGCAATCATCTCACCAAAATCCTGGACGATATCGCTTCAGTGTGCCAACTCAATAGGACTAACAGAAATGTGTTTACTGAATAGTTCGGCACATCCAACCAGCAAGGAAGCAGAGCGTGTTCATTGCCGGAGGCGGAAGTGAGAAGTGCTATCTTTGTCCCCCAAGCCAAGCGCGCTATATAACAGATCTCCGCATCAAGCAGTACTACTGGCCGACTACCGTCAAAGCAGAATGTTTGAGACATGCCTGTTTCGGTTCTCAACCAAAGATGAAGTTGCTCTAGCAGACGGAAGACTGGCTGTACTTTGAGGAATGCAAGTGCTTACTGAGCCGCGTATGAATATTGTTGTTGTGATTTTCAGTCTGAAGACAGGTTTGATGCAGTTCTCCATACCTTCTTAGTCTCCGCTTCTACATTTTTTACCTCCCACACTTCCATCCAATACCAAACTGACGATTCTTTGATGTCTCAGAATGTGTCCTATCAACAGATCCACAATTTTAAGTCAAACTGAGCCACAAATTTCTTTTCTCATCAAGTTATATTCAGTATATCTTCTTTAGTTACATGATCTACCTATCTAACGTTCAGCATTTGTAGCACCACATTTCAAATGCTTCTATTCTCTTTTTGTCTTAACTGCTTATCGGCCATGATTCACTTCCATAAGAGGCTATAGTCCAGACAAATACCGTCAGAAAAGACTTCCTAACAACTAAATTTACATTCACTGTGTTGTGGACTGACAAGAGCAGCCAGTCCACAATGAAGTAGCCGATAGGGCACGCGTCAACTCACGCCGTCTTGCGTTAAATCTGAAACAGGATATGTGGTAAAAGCTATAAAGAAAAGAACGGAGCTTCTCATATACTTATCTTTAATTTCTTCTTGTACATCTCTATGGTGAACACAAGTGAGACTCTCTCCAGATATGGATAACTGCGCCTTGCTAGGTCGTCCGTACCACTGGGGCCGAGTTCTAGTCAGTCTCTCGAGACCTGCCATGTGGTGGCGCTCGGTCTGCGATAACACAGTGGCGACACGCGGGTCCGACATGTACTAGAGGACCGCGACTGATTTAAGCTACCACCTAGCAAGTGTGGTGTCTGACGGTGACATCACACACTGTTAACTAATATCTCTTCCTCACAAAGGCTTTTCTTATCATTGCCAGTATATATTTATATCCTCTCCACTTCGGCCATCATCAGTTATTTTGCTGTCCAAATAGCAAAAACATCTACTACTTTTGGTGGCTCATTTCCTCACCTAATACACTCGGCACCGCCTGATTTAGTTCGATTACATTCCATTATCATTGTTTTTGTTTTGTTGATGTTCATCTTATATTTTCCTTTCAAGACAAGGTGCACTCCGTTCAACTGCACTTCCACGTCATTTGCTGACTCCGACGGGTTTACAATATCTCCAGCAAACCTCAAACTTTTTGTTTCTTATCCCTGAACCTTAATTCCTTCTCTAATTTTTCTTTGCTTTACTTTACTGCTTGTTCAATGCACAGATTGAATAACGTCGAGGAAAGGCCACAAGCACCGCTTCCCTTTCAAGTCCTTCAGCACTTGTATCTGCCAACTTCTTTTTTATACGAGTTGTATATAGCCTTTCGCTCCCTGTATTTTACCCCTGCTGTCTTCGAAATTTCAGAGTGTATTCTTCTCGACACTCTCAAAAACTTCCTCTAAGTCCACAAATGCTATAAACGTAGGTTCGCCTATGGCTTGCCTGTACTTTACAAATATGACATATTAAACTGACGGTTCGGTATATTCACACCTGTCAGCAGCAGTTTTTTTTAAATTGAGATTATTAGATTCTTTTTGTAGTCTGAGGATATTTCGCCTATCTCATACATCTTGCACACAAGGTAGAATAGTTTTGTCATGTCTGGCTCCTCCAAGCATATAAGGAAGTCTGAAGAAATATCATCTACTCCAGGGGCGTAGCTTCGACATAGGTGTTCCAGTGCTTTGTCAAATTCTATTCTCAGTATCGTATCTTCCATCTCATTTTCATGTACACTTGACAGCAAAAAAAGTGGGTCACTGCCGAATACAACCAACATAACGTAGCTGTGTTGCAGGTCCTCTAAACACCAAAACCCCATGGGGTACAGTCGTTTGACTAAACACAATGTGTACCGCAAGAGACTACTAAGAGACCAAAGGTCTTTATGGCAGTCAGTCTAAGCGTCAATTAATATTGTTGTGGCGTAACAAGCTAGTCACGCCACACTGAGGAGGAAGCCGAAAGGCACGCGTACACACACGCCGACTGGCGTCAAGTCTGTAACAGGATACGTATTGAATACTATAAAGAAAATACGTATCTTTGGAATATACTTAACTTTTAATCAATCCTTGTGATACATCTCTCTTGACTATACAAATGAGACTCGTAAGATACATGCACTGTGACCATTGGCGCCTTGCTAAGTCGTAGCCATTAACTTAGCTGAAGGCTATTCTAACTGTCTCTCGGCAAATGAGAGCAAAGGCTTCGTCAGTATAGTCGCTAGCAACGTCGCCGTACAACTGGGACGAGTTCTCGTACGTCTCTCGAGACCTGCCGTGTGGTGGCGCTTGGTCTGCGATCACACAGTGGCGACACGCGGGTCCGACATGTACTAATGGACCGCGGCCGATTTAAGCTACCACCTAGCAAGTGTGGTGTCTGGCAGTGACACCACATTCCTCCCCCGCAAATCGGCGAACGGTCGTGTTATAAGGCTTCCGCCGGCCGTGGGGAGGACCCCATGTTGACGTATGCGATGAGGTGGGGAGCCTAACAACAGGCGAGGCCGTGCCACCCGCACCCGGCCATTCGCTCCGAGGGGAGCTAGGAAACGCCTGAAAACCTAGTCCAGGGTGCACGCCAACATGCGGTGTATGCGCCCGTAGAGAGACAGGAGGGGCCGAAGGGTCGACCTCCATGTGGCCGGGGCACCCGACGTGCGAAGACGACATCTGGTCCGGAGCGGGCAAGAGTTCCATGGTGGAGGACAGCCGGTCACGGGAAGCGAGCGGCGGCATGTGACCCAGGGAGGCGCCAGGCGGTTGCAGCGACGCGTCCACTGCGGGCGGCGCCGGCGGGAGAACAGGCGGCGGCGGCGGCAGCGCGTCGCCATGAGGCAGAATGGAAGGCAGCGTCGGTAACACCTGGGGATGAGGCGAGCCAGTAGATGGGTCCCCAGGGCGCTGACCAGACGGCACCGTCTCTGAAAACAGACGGGGAGCGGCAGAACCCAGGCGACGACAGAGGCGCAGCTGATTGAGATGCCGACGCACCTCACCAGAGGCCCCCAAAACAAAATACATTGCGCGGCCGAGGCAGCGAAGAATGCGCCCTGCGAGCCAACGCCGTGAACCGCGATAGTTGCGATAGAAAACAACGTCGCCAGGAGCAAAAGCAGTAGTCTGCTGCTGCACTGGAACCTGATGCGGCGGATGCAGCAAAGACATCAAGGTTCGATGAGGACGACCATGGAGCAACTCAGCCGGCGAGTGACCATCGCGGGGCTGAGAGCGATACGAAGACAAAAAGAGCAACAGTGCGTCCTCCCTAGAATGCGACTCTTTCAACTTCAACATCTGTGACTTGAAAGTCCGGACCAACCGTTCAGCGGCACCGTTTGACTGAGGCGAAAACGGCGCGGATGTCAGTTGTTGAATACCATTGGCCTTGCAGAATGACTGAAATTCTGCGGACATGAATTGTGGGCCATTGTCGGAAACAATAGTCTGGGGAAGACCTTCAATGCAAAAAATAGCGGACAACGCTTGGATGGCGGCAGATGACGTCGTGGAAGACATCCGGACAACAAAAGGAAAATTACTGAAGGAATCCGCCACAACCAACCATCGAGCATTCCAGAACGGACCAGCAAAATCGATATGCAAGCGTTGCCAAGGGGAAGTGGCTGTCGGCCATGCAAAGAATTTCCGCGGCGGGGCGGATTGTTGTTCGGCACACGCCACGCAAGAAGAGCACATATTCGTAATCGCAGCATCGATTCCGAACCAAGCACAGTGCTCACGAGCAAGTTGTTTCGTACGCACTATACCCCAAAGTCCTTGGTGAAGAAGCCGTAAGACAGAGGACTGTAACGAACGTGGGACCACGACTCTGGATTGATCATTATCAGAAGGCAACAACAAAACACCACGTCGTACAAAAAGTCTCTCCCTGTGAGCAAAAAATCGGCGAACCAACGGATCCCCGATCCGTCACTTTGACAAGGGCCATTGCGTAGCAACAAAATGCAAAACAGTAGCAAGGACAGGGTCAGCAGCTGTGGCTGTAGCGACACGACGAAAATAAATCGGAAACGATTCGACCACGTCATCGGTTTCCGAATCAATGAACATGCAAGCAAGTTCGGAAGAATCGAATGCTTTATCCCCAGCAACAGGCAAACGGGACAACGCATCAGCGTTTCCGTGCTTAGCAGTGGACCGATACAAGATATCGTAGCGGTACTGCGAGAGGAAAAGAGACCAGCGAATGAATTTCTGCGCTGTACGTGGAGGTACAGGCTTGTTCGGATGAAAAAGCGATGTCAAAGGTTTGTGGTCTGTGATGATGGTATAGCGACGACCATACAAGAAATCATGGAACTTAGTAACACCAAACACGAGAGCTAAAGCTTCTTTCTCTATCTGGGAATAATTGCGTTGCACAGACGAGAGTAATTTTGAAGCAAAGGCAATAGGACGATCATGCGATCCATCTTTGTGCGCAAGCACAGCACCGATCCCGAAATCCGATGCATCGACCATCAACAAAAGTGGTTTCTGGGGATCGAATGGCGTAAGGCAAGTATTTGAAAGCAACGCCGATTTCAACTGGCGAAAGGCGCGTTCGCATTCCGTCGTCCAGACGAACGGAACACCTTTACGGCGTAAGCGATGAAGCGGAGCTGAAATGGAAGAAGCGCGCGGCACAAACCTGGCATAGTAGTTAATTTTTCCCAACACACTCTGGAGCTGTTTCAAGTTCTGTGGCGAAGGCAACTCCTGTATGGCACGGAGGTGCTCTGGACTCGGATGTATGCCTTGGGCATTTATGACATGGCCCAGATATGGTAAGTCACGAGCAAAAAACACACATTTGTCCTTCCTCAAGCGAAGACCATTTTGTCGCAAGACCTGAAATAACGTTCGTAGGTTGGCTAAATGTTCGGCTTCTGTCTTTCCGGAGATCACAATATCGTCCAGATAGTTCGCAGCAGTAGGGACCGACGCACAAACAGTTTGTAAATATTGCTGAAACAATGCAGGGGCGGATGCACACCTGAATGGCAGTCTTTTGAATCGGTACAATCCAAGATGCGTGTTAACCACCAATATGCGCTGGGATTCTTCGTCCACTGGTAGTTGCAAGTACGCATCTGCTAGGTCCAATTTCGAAAAGTATTTTCCCGGGCACAGTTTATCAAAAAGATCTTCCAGGCGGGGCAAAGGAAAAGTTGCAGTCACAAGTTGTGGATTCACAGTTGCCTTGAAGTCCACGCAAAGTCTCAATTTTCCGGAAGGTTTTGGCAAAATTACTAAGGGTGAGGCCCAGAGAGAAGCCTGCACACGTTCAATGACACCTTGTGATTCTAAATCGGTTAATGTTCTTGCGACCTCATCACGCAATGCGTGGGGAACATTGCGCGCTCTGAAAAATTTCGGTTGCGCGTCCACTTTGAGTTCCAAATGTGCTTCATAGTTCTTAGCGCAACCAAGGCCCGGTGCAAAAATGGCTGCAAATTCTTCACAAAGACGAGAAACACTGGCGGAAGGCACAGTCTGATTCACGGATAGGACCTGATTGACTATAGACAAGTTAAACAACTGAAATAATTCTAAACCAAACAAGTTCACTGCAGTAGAAGAACGAAGAACGTAAAATGACACAAGTTTTGTTTGTCCCTTGTATGTGGCAAGAAGGCTGCACTGTCCTAACACAGGTATCTGCTGTCCTAAATAACTATTGAGCTGAACATTTGCGGCACGCAACGGAGGCTTGCCCAGCTGTTTGTACGTGTCTTGATTGAACAAAGAAACTGCAGCTCCGGTATCGAGCTGGAATGGTATCACTTTGCCTCCAAAGTCTAAGTCTACAAAAAGTTTATTGTCCTGCTGACGACAAGAGCGACTTTTACGTGCAATTTGAACTGATACAGGTACAGAAGCACTTGCGACTTTACGGGAGTTCCGGCGACGTCGACGCACACTTTTTGTGGGACGAACACAGTCACTGTTAAAGAAAGTGGCACTGGACGGGGTGGAATTAACGACATGAATGTCCATGGGCGAAGGTCCAAGAGCCTGATTGTCCCTGGTTCGATTCCGGCGCGAAGCAAAGGGCCTGGAATGGTTTTGATTGTCTGATCTTAGCTTTTTCTGGCAAACACTTTGAACATGGCCTTTCTTATGACAGTAAAAGCAAATAGCTTGGCGTGACGGGCAATTGTCACGCGAATGTCTAGCGGCACACCGCGGGCATGATTTTAGAACTGCATTGGCATGCTTACGCGGCACACGTGTTTGCGAGCTAGGCTGCAGCGGCGCGAACGTGCGCGAGGGCCGTTTAGCGTCCCGTGCTGCGCGCCCGGCGGGCCGGTTAATGTGACACACCGCTGGCAAAGTTTCAAATGATTCCTGAGCAAAGTCAAGTGTGTCTTGCCTATCTAAAATGTCTATCACTTGTTGAAGGGAGGGATTTACTAGTTTCAAAATCTGTTCCCTTATGCGAACATCAGAAACGTTCTGTTCAATTGCATCACGCACCATAGTATCTGAATAAGGGAGTCCACATTCACATTGAAAATCACAATCCCTAGTAAGTCCTTGCAATGTTGCAACCCACTCCCTATTAGTCTGACCGGCCGTACATTTGGTACGAAAGAACGTATACCTTTTGGCAACTACATTAACTGTTTCTTTGAAATAGGCATCTAAAGCAGACAAAATTTCGTCGTAGGACAGAGTTGCTATGTCGCGTTGGGGAAACAATTTCAATATCACACGGTAGGTGGACACACCGACACAAGAAAGCAAAAACGGCTGCCGCTCATTACCTTGAATTCTGTAGGCGGCTAGATGGAAGCCGAATTGACGGGACCACTCAGTCCAAGACTTGTGGGCTGCGTCGAAGCTACGAAACGGAGGTGCAATGGCGGGTCGTGGCTGCGGCAGCGATGAAGCGGCGGCGGCAGCATCGTTTTGCAGCGCACGTTGACCCTGGACGAGCTGTCCAAGGGCATCCAATAACGCCTGCGTCTGCTGATTCTGCAAGCGATAAAATTCGGACAGTACATCTGGAGAATGTGGCGAAGCCATGACACAAATAATTCAGAGCAAAGCAAGTAGAAAGAACACGATCCTGTAATCCTCGTCGTCAATCTGTTGTGGCGTAACAAGCTAGTCACGCCACACTGAGGAGGAAGCCGAAAGGCACGCGTACACACACGCCGACTGGCGTCAAGTCTGTAACAGGATACGTATTGAATACTATAAAGAAAATACGTATCTTTGGAATATACTTAACTTTTAATCAATCCTTGTGATACATCTCTCTTGACTATACAAATGAGACTCGTAAGATACATGCACTGTGACCATTGGCGCCTTGCTAAGTCGTAGCCATTAACTTAGCTGAAGGCTATTCTAACTGTCTCTCGGCAAATGAGAGCAAAGGCTTCGTCAGTATAGTCGCTAGCAACGTCGCCGTACAACTGGGGCGAGTTCTCGTACGTCTCTCGAGACCTGCCGTGTGGTGGCGCTCGGTCTGCGATCACACAGTGGCGACACGCGGGTCCGACATGTACTAATGGACCGCGGCCGATTTAAGCTACCACCTAGCAAGTGTGGTGTCTGGCAGTGACACCACAAATATCGTCATACAAAACATATTAGAAAACACGTTCTTAGCGATGAGACACGCCATAACACTAATAAACTAACCTTAATTACAACAAGTGAGTCCGCATCCCGTGGTCGTGCGGTAGCGTTCTCGCTTCACACGCCCGGGTTCCCGGGTTCGATTCCCGGCGGGGTCAGGGATTTTCTCTGCCTCGTGATGACTGGGTGTTGTGTGACGTCCTTAGGTTATTTAGGTTTAAGTAGTTCTAAGTTCTAGGGGACTGATGACCATAGATGTTAAGTCCCATAGTGCTCAGAGCCATTTGAACCATTTGAACAACAAGTGACATTCCAAAAGTTCTGAGAAAACGGATTATTTTACATATATCGTACAGTAATCTTTAGTCAAAATTAAATACTTGACACAATAAATGGTTTTACAAAGCTGTACAGCAATTGGAAAAAAGTTTTTTGCTCTCTAAAAGGTTTTCCATCCACGTGCTGAAGGTCGCTCAACGACGAGTGGCTCTGGAAACTGGATATTGGACGAACCAGTAGAAAAACGCGATTAACGGCAACAAGCACTCTAAGGAAATCTCAACATTAACAGCGAATCACCAGTAATATCATTGTTCTCCTAACACATCAACAGCTACGTGTACACAAATTTGAACTTTAAATGACATGACCAACGTCGTCGTTCTGGACCTGGATTCAAACCCAGCACCTATAGCCATTGCTAATTAAGCTAAGCTTTGTTTGTGCCTTATTGAGACCGGATCATTAGGCATAAAGAGATGTGAAGTATAGACGTTGGCACCAGTATCAGTTATCAATTCAGATCCTGAAAATAAATGACGAAAATGTTTGTACTGAACTGGGAATCCTGTCATAACAGTTACCGTCCTGGGAACTACCCCCAACAACGTTTAATATGGTGTCATTCACAAGGAACAAGGTATGTTCATGTTTAAAATTGAAATGCCATCATATAAAGCTTGTGACAGGGATGCGAACCCAGCACCTAATCGGATTGTTAACGAAGTACAGTCATGCTCAAAAGTATCCGAACGACCTGGATTGAATTTCGCCTGATTCCCATGCAACCCACATAACGCAGCTGTCCAGCAGGTCCTCTAAGCGCTTCTTGATAAAGTCGTTTGACTATTGAAAATGGTTCCAACAAGTCACAACTAGAAAACACTGCTCTGTATCACAATAACTCAAGATGTAAAGTAATACCACGATACTACAAATATCAGGGAACACCTCATCACAGATAACACTGTCCTTAAGGCTTGTAAGCTCGCATTTATTGCAATAACTGACATACCTGAAATTTTAGCACTCCCATTATTACGTCAGATAGGTAATGCACGTAGTAAGTTCGTCATATTCATGATTTCCTCTTCAAAGTAACATACCATACTTGTTATTTAACACAAAATGTCAAAAATTTACGTTATTCACGAGCAGCTAGTTGAGAATATGTATGAACCTCAAATGATACGACGAACCGACTCGTTCTGCATATGGATTCAAACCCAGGTCATGCAGACTAAGATTTCGTGACTGACGGAAATTAACAGTCATTCCTGACTAGGCATAAAGAGAGTGATATACCTCGATTTTAGACAGTATCAGTTAACAAATATCAACTTTAAATTACATTACGTAAACATTTTTAACGGTCGCGAATTCCTACCCAGCATCTATTGTCCCTGTTAACGAACTACGAGAGATGTTAAATACTGCTTCTTCACAAGTAACTTACTTGAAATTCAGTGAGGTAAAGCTTTGTGTTGGACTGTGATTCGAACCCAGAACCTAATCGTATTGTTATCGAAGCACAATCAACTTTGAGATATCGGATTTTCAAGGCAGTAGCTAGATGTATTAAGTGAAATGACGAGACGAAACATTAATTTTTTCCTTCCCAGGACTCCAACCCGGCGCATATCGCTGTTATATTCTAGAGAAAAGGAACGTTAAGTATGGGTTTGTTACACCAGCAGCGACATGTGAGTATATTTGAACTAGAAATAATATGACAAAGAGTTTAGTGCTGACTAGGAATAGAACCCCACACATATCTTTGTTGACTACACACAAAGAGACAACACTTAACGAATTTTTCCCCACCAGCAGCTCGGAATTACATCCTTGAACTTACAGTGATCTCGCAAATAGTTCTGTGTCTCACTGGGAGTCAAAGACGTCATATATCGTTAGTGTTGACAGCGAATGAAAATGCATTAAAATTAAAAATTATTATCCACCAGCAGATAGGTGTTCTCATGCTAGAGCTTGATAATACATAGTGAAAAGTTTAATGCTGGGCCAGGATTCCAACCCATTCATGCCCAATATGTGGAGATGTTGAGGAATCTGCAGTTTTGAACAAACAACAAGTTGTAGTCGAGCTGTATTGTCACGAAGGGATCAAATTCCGCGTTAAGGGCGGTCTGAGTTGCATTCCCAGTTCAGAACCAATTTTATCGACATACAGAGGCTCAAATAAAAGACGGAACAAGTGTCCTGTGACCATACACAGGGTTTGTTTCGTCACTAGAAATAAATAACTAGTATAAGAAAGGTTACTGGTGATAGAGTTTCTACATGTCGCCTCTCCTTACTTTATTGTGGTTCCACCTAACGTCTACTTGGTAGAGAAGGAATATCACGTTTAATGTGATTATCTGACCACAATGGCATTATACCTTCTTCACTTAGTGTAGTCAGAAGAGAATAGAATCTGCCTCTCCCTATCAAAAAACATCGGCAGAAGTTGGAATCGAACCCAGACCATCATCATACGAAACTATCATCCATCCAACAGACCACCAAACCCTCATCTTCTCGACTCATTTCTCTATGATAACACCGTTGAGGCACGCAAGATGAGAATTCTGACACACAGGCTCCGTGTAGTGGTTTGCAGGATGTTCAGTACATTTATTTACTTGGTTGACCGAATCGCCATGAACTAGCTTCCTTAGCTACCCAGTGCATACATTCGACTCTATTTTGTAATCACCGAAATAAAATAACATAACTGCCACCTACACAGAACTGCCAACAGTGTAGGATGCAGAAATTTAAATAGGAAGTGTTCCTTTCCATTTGAGCTGCTCTTCTGCGCTATCTGTTTATTGAAACCATCGTGCACTGCAAAAGAAATACTGTAACTGTCTGTCTCTCAGAAGTCTAGATCCGGCCATATGCATTGTCTCACAGCACTATGGGATGCCGACGTTCTGGAGGAACTTCGTTCTCTTCCAGTGCTGCTGTAGCTACGTCACAGCTAGTAGCGTAACGTTTAGCGTCGCGCACTGTTCATAAGACGTCACGTGTTCTATTACATTCGCTACTACATTTTTTTAAAACACAATTCTGCTGTCTGCTGAAGTTAACAATCTAATGGAACTTTGAACATAATTCTCTTCACTTCTCAACCCAAAATAGTCGCATGTGGAAAAAAGTCTAACTTCTGCGTCATTTTGTTCTTTTCAGGTTTAATAGACGGCCGGGCAGCAGATGCATTTCGAAGCTTTTGTATTATGTATGGGGAGAATGAATCGTGCCAAAATAGTCAGAAAAGTATTTTCTCCATTAGCTGTCGTCTGGTAGTGGCATTTTATTCTTCTTCAAACCTTGTTTGACAGCTTTAACTCAGAACAAGTTTTCTACATGCATGTAATCAATAAACTGCATGTGCATTGTCAGTCTGTTATAGATAACATCAGAGAATTCACATATATCGTTGATGATTAATTTCTCTCTCATGTTTAGTATTGTTTTAACAACACTAAAAGAAACCTTACGAAAACTGTGCACTGTATTGTAAGAAATGAAATAAAACTACCCATGATAACCTCACGACGGAAGGAAATCTGTGTTAACAAAACTATCTGTACACAAGCGTGCCTCTATCTGCACGAATTAGTAAAATACTAGTCACTTAGATTTCGATTGGGTCTGTGTTTAAATGGTATGCTGTGTCATACTCAACAGGTATGCAAACGTGGCATTTCATAAATAAAGTTACGTATTCGTAAAAACCCAAAATTTGCTTGTCAGCAGCGGAAAGAGGCCTTACCTGTTGTGCAGCATTGAAAGGTTTTCACCATTGCACTTTGAGCTGAAGGTATTTTCTTACTATTTGCTTTCGTTGTTTGGTCTGACTGCTTGCAGCTCTTACACACAAGGGATAAAAACGTTACAGTCAGCGAGGCTGGAACCGCGAACCATAACAGTCGCGTTTCCACAGGTCAGCACGTCAACACAGTGCTAGAGGATAGATATGGTTTGCGTCTTCCTCTTACGAGGCCAGTAGTGGCTACAACTCGTAAACCGCTATTTACAGGACGAGGTTAGTTGCGATTGCCACGTTCAATGACTTTGCTGGGCTGAAAACCGTAAATTTACAATCTTCTGTTACACCTCAAGCGATAACAACTCAGGTTATTCAATGGAAATGACACGAGAAATCAAGTGAACTTTATGGCTTAATTCGGTGCACACCAGGAAGTAACTCGTCGTTCACAGAGTTGCCAAACATACCTTGCGTTGTTGCCAAATCTCAGTTACATTACCAACAGGAAGAAGACGAACCGATGTGATCCTACAGCGGGCTGGGAAGTGACCATAGCTGGCGCCTCAAAGAGGCGGCTGCTACGGCCTGGAATACGTAATGCGTCTGATTCGCATTTCTGTAACTAGGTTTAGGGACTGAACCTTAGTTACTAATAATACTCAGAACTGACTGCTACTAAGCATCATAAATCAGTAACTCTCATAGTTGTTTTTATATTTCTTTCGTAACTGTACTAAAACCTAAGAAACTCATTCACGGACGTTTTCGTGCCTCGCCGATAGTCGAGCACAACAAACAAATAAAAATAAAAAGACAATGTGTGTGTGTGTGTGTGTGTGTGTGTGTGTGTGTGTGTGTAAGAGACAGAGAGAGAGAGAGAGAGAGAGTAAAAAACTGTTGTAAAGAAATTGAATACTGGTATGTAAAGAAATCTTTCATTAAAATGACTCGTTCCACATCATTACGAAATGTCGTATTCATGATCTATGGAACAAGTATTAATCTAATCTAATCTAATCATATCATATTGCTGAATATCCATGAAGAGTCATGAAGTACCGAAATTTTCGCCTATATCAGTAACCAAATCTAAACTTGAAAATAAAAGACGACAGTTTTTGTAATAAACCGGGACTCCTATCAAGACCCTTTCATCCCTGTTAACTAACCATGAAAGATGTCTGATATACCTCAATTCAGAAGTAACGAAGTGTGTATGAATTTAAAGATGAAGCGCATGATGTGAAGTTCTGCGACGGAGATACGAACCCAACACGTAATCGGATTGTTAACTACTTAAAATCAAATGTTACGTATCGGTTTTTCTTTCTAGCTGCTAGGTGTTTAATCTAAAATAAGGACACAAATTTTTGTGCCTGAACGACAATCGAACCGCACTCCTATCGTTCTTCTTTATTGTCCACGAATATCGCTTAAGTATCAATTGCTTACTCACCAACAGTAAGATGTATGCGTGTTTGTCCAGAAATTGTTGGCAACATGAACAGACATTAAAAATGCACGTTAATTTTCACTAGCAGGCCGGTGTGCAAGTGACAGGGCTTGAAATGAAATTATGAATATTTTTTGTACTGGATCAGGATTCGGACCCACATATTTACCTTTGGAGGAGACCTAGAGAAGACAGCAATCTTGGGAAAAGGAATGAAATGATTGAACTATACTGTTCCGAGAGATTCAGATCCTCGAAAGAGGAGATACGAATTCGAATCACAGTCCAGCACCAAATTTTTCAACGTCTCTAGTTCAATCAGGTACAAGTAAAATAAGAGCCCTGTTCCTTTACACGGCTATCAGTTCATCAAATAAAATAAAATTTTCTAATGTAAGTAAGTTTACTGGTGACAGTATTTCTGTTTACTCTGTCCTTTACCTATGTCATTTTCCAACGTAAACCGGCTCTGCCCAGTTTGGAACGAAGGAACGTGATGTTTAATGCGGATTCTGGATTATAACAGCTTTACCAGAGGTAAAGTAAATCTGTTTGTGCCTCTTAAAAGTAAATTCCTGAACCCACGCATTGAACTTGTGATAGTTCGTTCCGCCAGACCATTGTGGCCACATTTCCCAGCCCCAGGAGTGTGCTGTAATGGATGATGTGCTTAGCTTACTAAACTAGTCATGGTGGAAAAAAACGCGAGTCTATTAAATGGTTAAGTAGAAGCAAGCTTCTGACGTGGAGATTATGCTATTCTCATGTCAGCAGGATGTAAAGACTCTTCTAGGCGTCATAGCCTCGATTTGAAGCCATTTTGAAATTTTCACTAATTCAGGAAATTTCTTACTTCGTGAAAATCCACTGTGAAGTGTGAAGTTACCGGATAATTCGATTATCACTGTCATTATTACCGCTGCTGGAACACATGTGCTTGAAGATAATTTAAGTCCTTTTGGTCATTATAGAAGTAGTTGCCCAAGAACAAGTTCTTTCCCTGTCTACGGAATCCTTTTCATGTAAATATCAAACATCAACAATTACTCGTAGATCACATTAAAACTAAAGTAATTGATGAAGACGTTTCTTGATAACGAAAACGCGCTGCCTTTCTTCATTTACTTGCGCCTAGAAATGGCTGTTGAATACTGCCAAACCAAAAGCCAAGGGATCTTACTGCCTTCCAATATACGTCGCTGTCGGTTCTTCCATACGATTTGGTCGACGTGACCTGTTTCAAGTTGTGTATGACACAGAATGTTTTAGAAAATCAATTGTTTTCCTTTGCAATAAACAGAAAGATTTTCATTCTAAGCTATCCAAGGCCAAAATTTTCGCAATATTAGTTCAAATTTAATGTTCGCTTCCATAATGTAAGGAAAGTATTTCGCAGTTGCAAAACCCGCATCCGACTCACTGTCCTTACACTTAGTCGCTGGCCATAAATCCTAGCTCAAAGTGACGCCAGTTTAAGTAACCTAATGTAGCGAAGACTATTTGCCAGTGCTCTTTCTCACCGGAAAATATGCAATTCACTCACTGGGCTCCATAAGTACACTGTAACAGTAATTTCTGTGTGTATGCAATGCATACGGATTGTAGAATTTAGTGGTGCTCTCTCTTCCACTTCTGTGTACAATATGCCTGACCTAAACGGGCGGGACCGATGACCATCGCAGTCTGGTCCCTTTAAATCCCACAAACCAACCAACCAACCTAAACGGGCCCTTTATGATTACAGGCCCTGGGCGGTGCAACATCATATTGACAACAATAATGTGCTTATACTGACAACCTCATTGTTCGTTTTACCCGATTTTGTAATCATTTTAGTAAAACAAGATGACCTTCGAGTGGGAGACATTTCGTTTCCCTTTTCCTTCTGTGAAATTTGTCAGTACGCTTTTTGCCTTCGAACCAGCGAAATGCGGCAGGGTACGGCTAGTAAACGATTTACAAACCACGATTTAATGCCGTTAACACGATTTGATTCAAATGGCTCTGAGCACTATGGGACTCAACTGCTGAGGTCATTAGTCCCCTAGAACTTAGAACTAGTTAAACCTAACTAACCTAAGGACATCACAAACATCCATGCCCGAGGCAGGATTCGAACCTGCGACCGTAGCGGTCTTGCGGTTCCAGACTGCAGCGCCTTTAACCGCACGGCCACTTCGGCCGGCGTTAACACGATTTCTTTAAACATTGGCGTAGCTGAAGATAATTTAGTTTCTTCTTAAATCGTCTTATGCAGCAACGTTCACAGATATCTCAAATAGGAAAAGCTCTTTATCCAGGTACGAAGGTTGTAAAACAAACTTCCCACAGTTTGTGTGAGGTTGATCTTTTCGTCTGATAGCACTGCGTAAGTATTTTGTGTAAGAGGTATTAAAGTAGTGTTCCTGTAGATGTGGGAATCATTGGTAGAAAACGAGTTTCACACCAATGGGTACAGTACTGATAAATATTCAAAATGATTATCATCCTAAGTCTGCGTTCATCCACAAACAGAGGCGTATTTGTAATATTGAAGCTGGACTAGGTATCCTTGTCTTCCTTGAGTGGGCATTGGAAGGCGTTTACACACACGTATACGAGGGTAATCCCAAAGGTAAGGTCTCCTATGGGACACCCAAGTGCCAACGCAGACTCAAACGAGAGATCCTTAATTTTGATGGCAAGCAGAAACCACAGTATTGCCTGCATGGTGGCAAGGTGATAAAGAGCCAGACTATGGATACGAAGGTCTCAGGTTCGATCCCTCACCAGTCCCACGATTTTTATGTGCCGTTTTACACATATTTCCCCTGGGACAGTGTTTGTTGATGTGAAAAATGCCGAGTTGCACTGTGGTCCGAAAGCCACGTAAAACTGTAGGTTCCCCAATTAACTGGCTAGGTAAGTCAACTCAAAGCTCGGATGAAAGCAACAGCATACCACCTCCAACAAGACCGTGCCTATTAAAGCACTGTGGTGTTCAAACCACTCTTGCGACTGATGACTGCTTTACTTTCTATGGGTTCCAAAACTAATGATACTCGGGTTATTAACATTTTTGTGTTTTCATGCTGTACCTTTGATACCAGTAAACGTATGTAACCGGCCGAGCACTGTCACCGTTCGAGTTGTCAAGGTGGTAGACGACGATGCTGTCGACCCCAGTTACAATTTTGGTCATGGCTATGTTTCAGTCGAATACCTCTATGGGCCTTTCTGCGTACTTCAAGATATACTTTTATACATTTGGTACGCTTCCAAATTGATATCTGATAGAGCTGTATTTAGCAACATGAATCAGATATGTTTTCCGTGCAATATATCGGACGACACGTCAGTGCAGCGAGATTTCGTTTATGTGTTGCGCATGGTGCAAGATATATTTGTGTTTTGCTTGCTTCTGTGATAGGTTTCACCCCACTGAATGCGAGCAAGCTGACGAATAGACTGTCAATAACTGGAATGACGCAATAACACACTTAAAAGTTGTACTTTTGCATTATGTATCCCGATGGAAATAACTGTAAACAGGTTATGCACCTACTTGCTTATTATCGCGCTTCTCGATGCTTTCCTCGAAAAATTAAAATAAAAATAAAAAGAGAGAGAGAGACAGAGAGAGAAAACAGAAATGTATTTCAAATATCAGCTCAGTGACGCCATGTTCGTCTCGTGATGTAAAGCAAGGATAGTTGATAGGTAATAATTAAAATAAAAATAAAAAGAGAGAGAGAGACAGAGAGAGAAAACAGAAATGTATTTCAAATATCAGCTCAGTGACGCCATGTTCGTCTCGTGATGTAAAGCAAGGATAGTTGATAGGTAATATCTCGCTGTACTAGCGATATGTATGGCTACGGGGTTCTTTGTTTTCTCTCTGCAAACAACTAGAACAGAATTCAGTAACAAAGTGCGCCACTTTAACACTCAGTCATTCTTGGTTATTTTGTTAATCGTCTGTAATGCAGTAAACATCCTTGATTATTGATTAGCAATTACTACCATTGTTATTGTTGTTCGTCACCCCACAACAGCTTTCCTATCACTCATTGCCGCCGATGCACGTAACGAATGGATCAGGATGAATGGAATGTGGGATGTTTCGTCACGAAGAATATACACATTTATCTCGGCGTCTTGTGTCAGGGTGATATGAAAATCTCAATAAGGAAAGACGACAATAACACCCAACTATTTCTGTCCACTCAACACCATGACGACAGACAAATTGGCGTCTCACTGTATTTTGATTATAATTCGTTAGCCTTTTTGCGACCTCATTTTAATACCTCGTGGGAGCAGGCATAATATTTTGCTTTTTGAACACCGAACAATAACACACAAAGATAGTAGATGGAAGGATACAAAGAAAAAATCAGATTCATGGGTGTGCATCCAGTTCATCATAAGAAGACTAAACAAGAGGGAAACATTACGAAAGCAATGAATACGCTGGTTAGTATACATTACTTATATAAGTTTGAAGATGAAAAAGCGCAGATCTGCACAGTGCCCGCATCTGCACTTTAGTTTCTATCTTAATGGGCATAATTTTTAGTTTCTTCTTTTCTGAATTATCAAATGAATTGATTATTACGTGGTACAGAATAATTAGGTAACTGTGTTTCTTACAGCTTCCATTCGCACCAACATTTTTCTACATTCTCGTGCAATTCATGAAATTCTACTTCTATGATCACAAGACTGCACATAGATGCAATCGATTTCGAGGTGCAAAGTGTTTGTTATCTTACTTTTCGTGACAGGTTGCAAAGTTGATTTCCAAAGACTTTTTATTGACACAGCTGGTAGGAGAAAACGCTGCATATTAACCAAACCCCGCGCCTCCTCTCCGAATCCTCCTATGACACGAGCACAGGATTCTCCTCCTATAACGCTACAGAGCTGTTCCTAGCACAGCTGAGAATTAGCAACATCGTCACAAATATTTGGCAACACTGTGACAGTGCAATCACTTCCGCGTAAGGTACTGAACTGACTCGCTAAATTCACTTGATACTCCCTTTCCATTTGAATGACTCGTGGTATATAATCCTCACGTAAACTAAGATACTGAGACAGAAATTTCAATTTTTTGGCTACAGAAATGCTATTATTCACATAAGTGACAACTATTAATATCTTTCACGATGCGTTGTGAGGCTGAGCGACCAATACCATGACGAGAGTGGGAGCCTGGCAGCAGTATGTCCATAGCCCCGTGGTACCGGCCGTGTCTCGTGTTCCAACGGTTAAGAAAATCGTCAGTTCTAACCGTGGTAGGGGCAGCGCGTGCGAGCTTTTTTTGTGTATTATTTCATGGAGCTCCGAATTCCCAGAAAAAATTAAGTAACAAAATCAGAAGAAAATCTTTACACATAAAAACCTCTTGGCAGCTCGACTCAGTAAGTTGTGCTAATGGTCGTAAATCTCGACTTTCTGACTTCCAAGCTGCTATACAATACAAGCGCCTCCGAAGAAATTCTAATCGACCGTCAACGTTATGAAATTCAATTATGTTCTTCACTTACGACTCCCATGCCAGGGTGATAAGTATGAAGGAAATAAATTGATTAGCAAATCGCAAGAAAATACTTTCAGATCAAAGTGCAATGGTGAAAAACTTACAATGCTGCACAACAGGTAACGCCTCTTTCCGCTGCTGACAAGCAAATTTTGGGTTTCTAGGAATAAGTGACTTTATTTATGAAATGCCACGTTTGCATACCTGTTGAGTATGACACAGCATACCATTTAAACACAGACCCAACCGAAATCTAAGTGACTAGTATTTTACTAATTCGTGCAGATAGAGGCACGCTTGTGTACTGATACTCACTTTTATTAAAACAGACTTACTTTCGTCGTAAGGTTATCGTGGGTAGTTTTATTTCATTTCTTACAATACAGTGCACAGTTTTCGTAAGGTTTCTTTTAGTGTTGTTAAAACAATACTAAACATGAGAGAGAAATTAATCATCAACGATATATGCGAATTCTCTGATGTTATCTATAACAGACTGACAATGCACATGCAGTTTATTGGTTGGTTGGTTTTGGGGAAGGAGACCAGACAGCAAGGTTATCGGTCTCATCGGATTATGGAAGGACGGGGAAGGAAGTCGGCCGTGCCCTTCGAAAGGAACCATCCCGGCATTTGCCTGGAGCGATTTAGGGAAATCACGGAAAACCTAAATCAGGATAGCCGGACGCGGGATTGAACCGTCGTCCTCCCGATGCGAGTCCAGTGTCTAACCACTGCGCCACCTCGCTCGGTCATGCAGTTTATTGATTACATGCATGTAGAAAACTTGTTCTGAGTTAAAGCTGTCAAACAAGGTTTGAAGAAGAATAAAATGCCACTACCAGACGACAGCTAATGGAGAAAATACTTTTCTGACTATTTTGGCACGATTCACTCTCCCCATACATAATACAAAAGCTTCAAGACGCATCTGCTGCCCGGCCGTCTATTAAACCTGAAAAGAACAAAATGACGCAGAAGTTAGCCATTTTCCCACATGCATCTATTTTGGGTTGAGAAGTGAAGAGAACTATGTTCAAAGTTCCATTAAATTGTTAACTTCAGCAGACAGCAGAAAAAACCTTTAAACAAAAATGTAGTAGCGAATGTAATAGAACACGCGACGTCTGATGAACACTGCGCGACACTTACTGTTACGCTACTGGCTGTAACGTAGCTACAGCACCTCTGGAAGTGAACAACAGTTCCTCCAGAACTTCGGCATTCCACAGTGCTGTGAGATAATGCATATGGCCGGATCTAGACTTCTGAGAGACAGACAGTTACAGTATTTCTTTTGCGCTGCACGGTGGTTTCAACAAACAGATAGTACAGGAGAGTAGCTCAAATGGAACTGAACACTTCCTATTTAAATTTCTGCATCCTACATTGTTGGCAGGTCTGTGTAGGTGGCAGTTACGTTATTTTATTTCGGTGATTACAAAATAGAGTAGAATGTATGCACTGGGTAGCTAAGGAAGCTAGTTCATGGCGATTCGGTCAACCAAGTATATGAAAGTACTAAACATCCTGCAAACCACTACACGGAGCCTGTGTGTCAGAATTCTCATCTTGTGTGCCTCAACGGTGTTATTATAGAGAAATGAGTCGTGGAGATGAGGGTTTGGTGGTCTGTTGGATGGATGATAGTTTCATATGATGATGGTCTGGGTTCGATTCCAACTTCCACCGATGTTTGATAGGGAGAGGCAGATTCTATTCTCTTCTGGCTACGCCATGTGAAGAAGGTATAATGGAATTGTGGTCTGAAAATCGCGTTAAACATGATATTCCTTCTCTACCAAGTAGATGTTGGGTGGAACCACAATAAAGTAAGGAGTGGAGACATGTAGAAACTCTATCACCAGTAACCTTTCTTATACTAGTTATTCATTTCTAGTGACGAAACAAACCCTATGTATGGCCACAGGAGGCTTATTCCATCTTTTATTTGAGCTTCTGTACGTCGATAAAATTGGTTCTGAACTGGGAATGCAACTCAGACCGCCCTTAACGCGGAATTTGATCCCTTCGTGACAATACAGCTCGACTACAACTTGTTGTTTGTTCAAAACTGCAGATTCCTCAACATCTCCACATACTGGGCATAAATGGGTTGGAATCCTGGCCCAGCACTAAACTTTTCACTATGTATTATCAAGCTCTAGCATGAGAACACCTATCTGCTGGTGGATGATAATTTTTAATTTTAATGCATTTTCATTCGTTGTCAACACTAACGATATCTAACGTTTTTGACTCCCAGTGGGACACAGAACTATTTGCGAGATCACTGTAAGTTCAAAGATGTTATTCCGAGCTGCTGGTGGAGAAAAATTCGGTAAGTGTTGTCTCTTTGTGTGTAGTCAACAACGATATGTTTGGGGCTCGATTCTCAGTCAGCACTGAACATTTCGTCATATTATTTCTAGTTCAAACATACTCACATGTCGCTGTTGGTGTAACAGACCCATACTTAACGTTCCTTTTCTCTAGAATATAACAGCGATATGTGCCGGGTTGGAGTCCTGGGAAGGAAAAATTAATGTTTCGTCTCGTCATTTCACTTAATACATCTAGCTACTGCCGAGAAAATCCGATATGACAAAGTTGATTGTGCTTCGATAACAATCCGATTAGGTTCTGGGTTCGAATCCCTGTCCTACACCAAGCTTTACCTAACTGCATTTCGAGTAAGTTACCTGTGAGGAAGCAGTAGTTAACAACTCTCGTAGTTCGTTAACAGGGATAATAGATGCTGGGTAGGAATTCGCGTCCGTTAAAAATGTTACGTAATGTAATTTAAAGTTGATATTTGTTAACTGATACTGTCCAAAAATGAGGTATATTACTCTCTTTATGCCTAGTCAGCAATGACTGTTAATTTCCGTCAGCGACGAAATTTTAGCCTGCATGATTGGTTGAAATGGCTCTGAGCACTATGGGTCTCAAAATCTGAGGTCATCAGTCCCCTAGAACTACTTAAACCTAACTAACCTATCCATGGCTGAGGCAGGATTCGAACCTGCGACCGTAGCAGTCACGCGGTTCCGGACTGAAGTGCCTAGAACTGTTCGGCCACCGCGGCCTAGCCTGCATCACCTGGGTTTGAATCCATATGCAGAACGAGGTGGTTCGTCGTGTCATTTGAAGTTCACACATATTCTCAACTAGCTGCTCATGAATAACGTAAATTTTTAATGACATTTTGTGTTAAATAACAAGTATGGTATGTTACTTTGAAGAGGAAATTATGAATACGACGAACTTACTACGTGCATTACCTATCTGACGTAATAATGAGAGTGCTAACATTTCAGGTATGTCATTTATTGCAATAAATGTGAGCTTACAAGCCTTAAGGACAGTCCTATCTGTGATGAGTTGTTCCCTGATATTTGTAGTATCGTGGTATTACTTTACATCTTGAGTTATTGCGATACAGAGCAGTGTTTTCTAGTGGTGACTTGTTGGAACCATTTTCAATAGTCAAACGACTGTACCAAGGAGCGATTAGAGGACCTGCTAGACAGCTGCGTTGTGTAGGTCGAATGGGAATCAGGTGAAATGCAATTCAGGTCGTTCGGATACTTTTGAGCACGACTGTACATAAAATCAGAAGTTAAATATCAAATGTTTTCACCAATAGCGAAATGTTGGAACCTTAATTGACGATAGAATTGTTTTTGCGTGACTGGGATTCGAACCCAGCATCTAGCAGCGTCGTTTAATAGCTAGGAACAGACGATAAATAGCTATTGTTGGTTCACCAGTAGCGAGATGGGCGCATGTTTAGCTAGACATCAGGCGACGAAAGGGTCTGTGCTGAATGGAATTCAAACCCCGCACACGTGATCTTGAAGAAACTTTAACTATCATATTCTTTTCCAATAATAGCTAGGAATGGCATGTTTGTACTTTCAATGATTTGATGGAAAATACTCTGCTGGCTAGAAGTTGAATCCACAACATGTCGTCGTTGGTGATCACAACGAACACAACGTCAAACCCAAATCCGTTTTCAACAGTAGGATGGAGAGGAATGTTTGAACTTGAAAAGATGTAAGGAAACGTTTGATCTTGTAATGTTGTGATAAAAAGCTCATCATGTGGCTGTGAGTTGAAACGAACACGTTACAGCTGACAACGCACGAAGAGACGTTGAATATGCAACCATTTTTCACCAGTAGTTCGGAGTGCACATGCTAGGGCTTGAAATGAAATAATGCATATTTCGTGCTGATCAGGATTCGAAACCAGATAGGTGCCTTTCGAGGACGCCTAGAAGAGTTTGCAATCTTCGGGAACACAGTGAAATCGAATTCGAATCCCAGTCCAGCACCACAATTTTCAACGTCTCAGTTTCAAATAAAGTAAGAGCCTTGTGAACTTACATGGCCATTGGTTCATTAAATGAAATACGTTTTCTAGTTTAAGACGGCTTGCTGGTGACAGAGTCTCTGCCTTACGGGGTTTCTCCATCTGTCACAGCTCAAACGAATGCCGCTCTGCCCCAGTCGGCAGCGAAGGGATGTTATCTTTACTGCGGATATTGAACTACGGAGCTTGCTGGCGTTCTGCGCTTAGGCGGTACTAGGGGTGAAGGAGAGCTACTTGTGTGTGTTAAAAATCTACGCCTGACGTGAGATGTGAACCTACACGTTTTACACATCAATACAAGATTAATCCACCAGACCACAGAACCCCCTGCCAAGCACATAATTATGAATTGCAGAATATTCATTTAGATGTAGATGCAGATGTCAAGGGACGCGTAACAGGAAGGAGGGCGGGATCTGGGAATGGATAGCAGCGCAGAAGTGCAAAATATAGGCGTGAAATGCTTGCAAAGTATTGCTTACTTAGATGTATGCCACAGTTCGTTTTATCTTAGGCTCGAGAGATAAGGAAGGGCTGTTCTCACAACGAAGAATGGGTTATAGGGAAGGGGAGAACAAAGAATACGGTTTCATATGTGGTGAGAGGAGTGATAGAGGGTAAAGACAGCAGCAATTAAAAGAGAAAATGTAGCGTCATTGGAAACCGCTAGATTTGTTTACAAACTTTTGGGGGAGTGTAATAGAAGGGCACTTGCGGCGATAGTGTCAGCGAGAGAGAGTGTGAGAGAGAATAGAAGAGATATTAACAACGAGTAAACATAAATGTTCAAATGGGTGTGAAATCTTATGGGACTTAACTGCTAAGGTCATCAGTTCCTAATCTTACACACTACTTAACCTAAATTATCCTAAGGACAAACATACACACCCATGACCGAGGGAGGTCTCGAACCTCCACCGGGACCAGCCTCACAGTCCATGATTGCAGCGCATAAGACCGCTCGGCTAATCCCGCGCGGCAAGTAAACATAATATGAAATCGTTGGCGTATTGTGTGGAGGACGGAGGGTGTATTCATGGATGGAGGGGAAGAGAGAGACATATTTGAAATAACAAAAACTACTGTGACAGAGTCCATCTGCGCTGATTAGTTTGTAAGTATGTAGACAGGGTATAAATAAAATCAAAATAGAATACTTAACAGACTGTATATTCAAAAGAAACCCACTTGAATTAAAAGGGCAACTCAAAGGAAAGCTAACCCATATTGTATCTTTTCTGTTGCCACGCGATCTTCCACTAGCTCCCAATGAGGAAAAATGACCAAAAAGAAGACATAACAAAACATTTTAAGAACTCTAATATTTTATCCAGAATCCTTCATTACTTTGTACTTCTATCACGCGTCTTGGCATAAAATGTATAACCGGTCGGATGTAACAGCCTGAAGAAGCAACTTCCTCCCAGGCTTCCTGGACGCAGTCCCAAAGAGCGTCCGCAGTAGTTGGTTGGTTTCGTGGCCAGTTCTCTGTTAATGTTCTGGCGACCTCAGCCCACATGTTTTCCATGGAGTTCATCCGTGGCGGCCAGTCCATGACGTTGACGCCAATAGTGGACAGCCGCTGCTGAACAAATGCAGACTTGTGAATGGGAGAATGGTCCTCTTCCAATGTGACGTCCCCTTCTGCGTACAGAATTCGCGCTGACGGAAGCATCACATTTTCCAATAAGTGGGCATACTGCGCGCTGTCCAGAGTTCCTTCTATCGTGTGAAGAATTCCCGCCCCTCTCGCAGAATTTCAACCTCAGCAGGTAACAGATAGCCGGCCACTTCTTCTCGTCGTGGTTACATATTCGCGTCGATGGCGAGTCCCTTGCGGCCTGTAAACGATTCGTGGACCGTCGTTATTGGTGGAAAACACCTTCTCATCAGAGAAAATGACGTTGTCCCACGACGCCCTCAGATGGAGCTCCGCAAATGCTAGCCGGTATAAAACGTTGTCTTCGCTGAGCTCTTGTTTCACGGCGGATCGTCGTGCATGCAGTCCAGCGTCCCTCAGCCTTCGGCGAATCGTGTCACTGGAGCCGGGGAAGTTGGCCTCCCACCGCAACTGCTTCGCGTTCAGAAAGAGATTTTCTCTACTTCTAGACACTAGGTCCCTGTCTTCCTGCTGTGAGATCACTCTCTTCCTGCCTGAGCCAGGAGCCCTGTTGGTGGTGCCTCTTTCAAGGCATATCCTCCACCATCTCGTTGCAGTGGTATGTGGTACGCCATACCGTATGCCTTCCTCAATTAGAGCGACGACTCTACCTCGGCCGGCCGGAGTGGCCGAGCAGTTCTAGGCGCTTCAATCTGGAACCGCGCGACCGCTACGGTCGCAAGTTCGAATCCTGCCTCGGGCATGGATGTGTGAGATGTCCTTAGGTTAGTTATGTTTAAGTAGTTCTAAGTTCTAGGGTACTGATGACCTCAGATGTTAAGTCCCATAGTGTTCAGAGCTATTTGAACCATTTTTTGACTCTGCCTCGACTAGACCTCTCCCAGTGAGCCATTACGGCAGACAGCTTGATGTGTATTTCTGCTTACAGCTCTTATACTGATTCCAGGAGAGGAGGTAAACATATTTACGTCAAACGGAGCGGCAGAGGGAGAGGCATGCGACGCAGCCGTGCTGGCTCGTCCCGGGCTGTTGGCCCACCAACGCCACCGCCAGCTCGCTCACTTGCGTCTCGCCTCGGCCAGCTTGGGTGGCCCGTAGCTCACGAGCCGCCGCTAGTACAGACCCGGGCCGCATGGCCACGAACCCCTTGAAGGATCAAAAGTTACACCTAACCTACCCAAGTCTGTAGTACAAACTAACGCAGCTACAGCTTATATGCTATAACATGTGCAGGCACACCCACAGTTGACGATTTATTCAAATATTTGACGAACAATACTTTCAAAAATACATTCATTTTAAACATAGCTACCACAAAATATTTCACCTAGCTAGCAATAGCATGACGCAGGAAACTTCACTTTCTTGTAAGTGCTGTGCATTAGATGTAGCCTTAAGAAAACCTGTATTCAACCACGACAACTAAGCGGAATGTAAAAGTTAACAGGTTTGGCGGCAGCTTCTCCAAATAATAGTATATACTTAGTATATAATACACGTTTTGTGCACTTATAACATGTACTCGGTGTCTCTGAAACAATACGTGCTGCACGACGGAAATTTCTTTCTGCTGAGGCACTTCATTTACATCTCAATGATACAGGACTACTAGAGAACATTTCTCTTTACAGCAGTTAATCCACTTGTAAATTAACATCGCAGATATTAGGCAACACGTTACTAGGGATGAGTAAGGCCTTAAGGTTTGCAACTATACATGCTACTCCTAGCTACTACTGAATATGAAGTTGATTATTAACGTGTCTTCATAACCATGTGTGCGGCGTTCGACTCTCAGTCAGCATAGACGTTTTCTTCACCTTATTTCTAGTTAAACGTGTGCACATCTCACTGATGGTGGACCAACATTGGACATTTCTCGTCTGTTCCTCGTTAGACAACGACGGCGGTAGGCGCCGGGTTCAAATCCCGGTCAGGTAATACACCTTCAGTCGTCATTTAAGGATCCAACCCCACTACTAATGACCAACTGTGATATCTAAATTCTGATTTTACGTACTTCTTCAACAATCCGATTAGGTGCTGGGTTCGCATCTTTGTTCCCAGCATTACATGATAGCATTTCAATTTTAAAGATGTGCATCCTTTATTCCTTGACAATGCAACACTATACAACGTCTTTCGAGGTTAATTACCAAGAAGGTAATTGTCATATTAGGGTTCCTGCTTTCGTACAAACATTATCGCCATTTACATTCAAGTTGAGAATTGATAACTGATACTGGTGCAAACGTCAATATTTGACGTCTCTTTCTGCCTAGTGATCGAGTCTCGATAAGGCACAAAGCTTTGCTTGGTTAACAATGGCTTTACGTTCTCGGTTTGCATCCGGATCCAGAACGAAAACGTTGGTCATGCCATTTAAAGTACAACTTCGTGTACAAGTAACTGTTGATGAGTAATGTGAACAATGGTATTACTTGTGATTCGCTGTTAATGTTGGGATTTCCGTAGAGTGGTTGCCGCTGTTAATCACGTTTTCTTTTAAGTGCTTCGTATTACATAAAGTTGATGCGAAACCACTCCCCATTGAACGTTGAACGACGTTCAGCATGTGTTGCGTAAACCTTTTAGACAGCAAAGAACTGGTTTCCAATTGCCATTCAACTTTATAAATCCATATACTGTCTCAAATATTTAATTGTGCCTAAGGATTACTGAACGATTTATGTGACAAAACTAGTTGTCCCATAACATTTGAAATGTCACTTATTGTAATTAAGTTTAGTTTACAAACGTTAAGGACTGTCTGATCTCTTCTGTACTATCGTGGTTGTACTTTACATCTGGACGGACTGTCATAAAGACCGGTGTTCTCTAGTAGTCTCTAGCAGTACCCATTGTGTATCTTACAACAACTGTACTGTGGAGGATTGCGACTATGTGCAACACAGGTATGCTATGTTGGTTGCATACATTCAGGTAAAGCCTACAGGTTGGAATTCAGGGGTGACCCACTTTTTTTGCTGTTGAGTGTACATGCTCTTCCCTTCCTATACTATTACCAACAACTTCATTTCCCTTGTAGAGCTCCTTTATACAATCCTTCGGATCCTTCAGTTTTCCCGTCTTTGCATAGTAACGGTTTTCCATCTGAGATCTTGACATTCATACAGCTGCCGCTCTTTTCTCCACAAGTCTATCATTTTTCTATGGTCATCTATAACCTCGTATTTGTCCGCTAACCGTTCCTGCTTAGTCGTTTTGAACTTTCTGTCTATCTCATTATTTAGACGTATGTATTCCCCTTCCCTTGCCTCATTTGCTACATTTTTATATTTTGTCCTTTCGTCAACTAAATCCAATAGCTTTTGTGATAGCCAGGGATTTCTATGGGCCTTCTCTTTTTATCTATTTGATCATCTGCTACCTTCACTATTTACCCTTTCAAAGTTACCCACTCGTCTTGTAATGTATTCCTTTCCCCTGTTTCAGTCAAATGTTGTCTAACACTCCCTCTGTAACTTTCCAATTATCGGTTCCAATCTTCTTAATTTCCCATCGTTTTGCAATTCCTTCAGTTTCAATCTACAGTCCATAACCAATAAAATTTGGTAAGAGTACACAGCTGCCCCTGTAAATGCCTTACAGTTTCGAAACCTCTTTCTTACCATTATATAATCGGGATGAATCTTTCCAGTGTCTCTAGGTCCCTTCCACGTATATAATCTTGTTTCACGATTCTTAAACCTAGAGTTACTGATCATTAAATAACGCTGTGCGCAAAATTCAAGCAGGCCGCTTCCTCTTACATTTCTTTCCCCAGTCCATGTTATCCACCTGATTTTCCTTCTCTTCCTCTTCCTACTGTCGAGTTCCAGTCCTCTAGCACAATTCAATTTTCCTCTCCCTTAAATATATGCATAATTTCTTTTATCTCGCCATACATTGTTTCAATTGCTGCATCATCTGCAGTGCTAGTTGGCATACAAACTTGTACTACTCTGGTGGGTGTCTACCTTGACTACGATCTTGCACTCATTATCTTGTTCATAGGAGCTTACCTGCATTATTATTTTCTTATTCATTGTTAGACCCACTCCTTCCTCATCCGTATTTTATTTTGTATTTACGACGCATTACTGACTTGACCAGAAATCGTGTTCCTCCTGCTACCACACTTTAGTAATTCCCACTATATGCTGGGTGGTCACAAACAGTTCGAAAAATTTGTGTGTTGCAGGGTAGGTTAAGATGAGAGATAATTGTTAAGAAATAAATTCGATATGTTGCGGCGTTTCCGATTTAATTAGCCGACCAGGTCGTTGTGCACGCAAATTCAAGTAGCCTGCCAGAGATGGCTTTTTCGAACATGTTCTTCCTCTGGCTTCCTAAAACCGAAGAAGAGAGGGATACAAAAATTGGACATGCGATGCCAGCAAGGGTCGAACCCGAGTGTACGGCTGAGAAGTCTCGTGCGCTATCATCTACTCTTAGATTAACTGACACTAATTGTATCTGGTCGGCTGCTTCAACGTGCGCAACGACCTGATTTGGCTAATCTCAATGGTAATTAAATCGGAAACAGCGCAACGTATGAATTTTTTTTTCTTAAAAATTATTCCTGAGTACAACCTGTACTATAACACCCTTACAAGCTTTGCAGACTGTAACTGACCACCCCGTATAACTTCAACCTATCCATTTCCCTTTACAAATTTTCTAATGCACCTATCAATTAATCGATCTAACATGCCACGCTCCGCCCCATAAATTGCCAGTTTTTTTTCTCCTGATGGAGACATCCTGTAGAGTAGTCCTCTCTCGGTAATTCTAATGGCGAACTATTTCACCTCCGGAATATTTTACGCAAAAGGATGCCATCATCATTTAATTATCCAGTAGAGCTGCATGCGCTCGGGAAAATGAATGGCTGTAGTTTCCCATTGCTTTCACCCGTTTGCAGTACCAGCATAGAAAGGCCATGTTTGCTGATGTTACATGGCCACATCTGTCAATCATGCAGATTTTAACAGTTATATACAAGGCTACCCCCCCCCCCCCCCCCCCCGATCTGTATACAATCGTGCCTTTCTTCGTGTTCTTTGGATATCCCAAAGTATCTGAGCAGCTGTTGAGGACCGCCAGTTTTTCCAAGGTTCTTCCGATTCATCTATCATGTATTCGACGTGCCTCCCTATTTCAAACAAGTAAATAAATAAAATATAGTATAATTAAGGGTGGTGACTGTGGTGGCCTACAACCTTTCTCTCATTTCATCAACTAAGGAAAAAGTGATTTTAAACACTCCAGCCCACCAATGGAAGAGAACCATCCACCATCTCATTACAGCAGTGTCAACAGGTTTTGTAAGAACTTATTCAGTGGGTGATGAAGAAATTCAATCTGCTACCCACCGATTTATTGTCACTGGAAGTGAAACGAAAGTTTTTGCCTCGTTACAGAAATAAGAATGTACACTGAGGGAACAAAAGCATCAGGATAGCGATATTTACATATACAGATGGTGGTAGTATCACGTACACAAGGCATAAAATCTCAGTGTGTAGGTGAAACTGTCATTTGCACTCAGGTAATTCGTGTGAAAAGGCTTCCGACGTGATTATGGTCACATGACGGGAATTAACAAACTATGAATGCGGAACGGAAGTTGGAGCTAGACGCATGGGAATTTCCAAATCGGAAATCTTTAGGGAATTCAGTATTCTGAGATACACAGAGTCAAGACTGTACCGAGAATACAAAATTTCAGGCATTACCTCTCACCACGAACAACGCAGTGGCCGACGGCATCCACTTAACGACTGAGAGCAGCGGCGTTTGCGTAGAGTTGTCAGTGCTAACAGACCAGCTACGCTGCGTGAAATAATCGCAGAAATCAATGTGAGGCACAAGACGAACGTATCCGCGAGGGAAGCACGCCGAAATTTGGCGTTAATGGGCTATGCCAGTAGACGACCGACGAGAGTGCCTTTGCTAACAACACGACATCGCCTTTAGTGCCTCTACCGGGCTCCTGATCATATCAGCTGGACCCTAGACGACTAGAAAACCGTGATCTCGTCATATGAGTCCCGATTTCAGTTGACAAGAGCTAATGGTATGGTTCGAGTATGGCGCAGACCCAACGAAGCCGTGGACACAAGTTGTCAACAAGGCACTGTGCAAGGTAGTGGTGACTCCATAATGGTTGGGCTGTGCTTACATGGAATGGACTGGGACCTCTGGTCCAACTGAACCGATCATTGACTTGAAATTGTTATGTTCGGCTAACTGGAAACCAACTGCAGCCATTCATGGACTCCACGTTCCCAAACAACGATGGAATTTTTATGGATGACAATGCGTCATGTTACTGGGCCACAATTGTTCGCGATTGGTTTGAAGAACATCCCGGACAGTTCGAGCGAATGATTTGGCCGCCCAGATCGCTCGACTTGAATCCAATCGAACATTTATGGAACATAATCGAGAGGTCAGTTCGCGCGCGAAATCCTGCACCGGCAACACCTTTGCAATTCTGGACGGTTATAAAGGCAGGATGCCTCAATATTTCTGCACGTGACTTCCGACGACTTGTCGAGACTATTGAAAAGGGACCGTCGCTGGGGGTATATTACGTGAAACAGATTCTGGCAGAAGTTGCCTTCATTAAAAGTTATCTGTTTGTGGGAAAATTATCTATTCTTAGTTATAGGTATGTTTAGGGATATTTTACTTTTTTTGTGTCATAGATTCTCAGAAACCTCCTTCATCTGTATTACAGCCCTCTATGGGTGTGGATATTGAACACGAATAATACGCAACGGATTCTTTTGGAGGGATCAGTGAAGGAGTTTTCCGTCATAGAGCGCAGCATACCTATTGGCAGTCTGTGACATTAATATTTATAATTGTTAAAGGGGTGTCGGGTTTGTTCAAGCATAGCATACTGAACTTATTCTGAATAAATTTGTTTTATTTCTTTCATAATTTAATATAATGTTAGATGGAGGTGAAGCCTCTTATTACTTTACACAACTGCACGCAACACGCACGCTATTTCTGGGAAAGGAGGAATTCTTAACAGACGGGATTGCATCTCATCAGCCACTAGTAATTTTCCCACTACTTTAATATTAAAACACATAGGACAGGATAGACAAGAGCTCAAACTTGCACCTAGTGCACAGATTCAATACGAGCATGCAATGGGGTGAGGACAGATCGGCTTGGCATTAGACGATAAAGCTTTCTTTTCTATACTCCTATTCTGTACTGTATAGCAACTTCAGTTATAATTTACCAGGATCAAAGGATACTGCATGTGCACGTGGTGGCTATGACCACGTGGGTTCAAAGTGGCTTTCCAAATGCTTACAAGATTTTAATCAAACGGTTGAAACTGTGTAAATGCTTGTACCGTGAGGCGGTAGCAGTTTATTTAAATAATCTATTGCTTCTACTCGAGTTTCCCTATAGGCGAGCGTAGCTGCCTTGTTACTAGTTCGTCACACGTGGAGCACGTGGCCCCTATTTGTAGACAGAAAACACACATTAAAAATCAATAAACCCTTCCAAAATTCCTAATACAAATAAACTGAAAGTCACACGGTTTGTTACCTAACTCTATCGTATAGATGGACAATTTCACTATCCAAGCCTAACGTTGCCTACCCCGTGGCGTGAACACAAAGACATACATATATCACTCTCAATACACAAAAATCATACAAAAGAAAATAATCAAAATAACCAAGAGCGGAATCATTGGTTTCCCTATTCAACGCTGGGCTGAAAAAGAGTGGGTTAGTCACAAATATCTAGTATTCCAATACCATTTTCCATTACCAATCGAGACGGACATTCTGAAGGAACGTCCACTCGCTTACCCTTTCTTCGCAGAACAGCCCCTTACCATGGCGGAGCTCCTGAGAGCCTCTGGTCTTCGGTGGAGGGGGTAGCCTGACCAACCTCTCCCCGCTAAACTCTATGTTCTCACATTCTCTTTGACAAAGTTTTGCCTGTGGTCGATCTCTGCCACTCAAGCCCAAGGAAACAAAGTTGGCACTACTACAGTCTACCAAGAGTTGTATGCTTCCAAACTAATGGCTGACATCGCTTCAGGAAGGATGGGAATAGGTTGTAAACATGTAAACAGTGCGTGAACATACTAACATTAAATAAATATTCTACACCATAATAAATATTTTACAACATAATAAATCAACGTTCCATCCTACATCATGGAAGTTTAGTGGCGCCCGCGGTGGGGCCGCGTTACGAGAGAGAGAAAAACGGCAGGTGGCCTCACCCGTGAATATCTATCGATGATGCTGTCCTTTTAAGACGGTACGATTGCAAAACATCGTATTTAATCATGGAACGGTACATACAGTACCGTTTCACTATGCCACGTCGAGTTGCTGCACTACGCCGGGCAAAAGGAGGTCCGACACGATATTAGCAGGTATCCCAATACTTTTGTCACATCAACGTATTTTTAAACATATCCAATGTCGCTTTCCTAGAGTTCACTTCGTCGCACCAACTTAGTGGACGGATGCCCTTCGTTCACAGTTTTCAGTTAACCTACGGAAGGGAGGCGGGTGCGCTTTCTGTCTGCATGTCGTGTAAAGTTTGTTCTCTGTGTTACCGTATTTTAACTGATTGTTTTCTGGGAAAGAGGTTTTGGATGAGCGCAGTATTTGTCTATACGAGCGTGAAAAGTAGCCTGAAAACCACGCTCATACTGGGCGTTGTACTGCACTATCGGTTCTTAACACGCAGTTCAGATTTGATTCCGAGTCTCTCACAGACCTATTTCGCAAGTTACATCGCTGAACCTTAAGCTACAAGTCTTTTATACATATCCAACATACTTGAAATTTCTGCTTCGTTCACTAAGTTACGGTTCGCACCACACGTGATTTTAATAGAACTGAACAGCCGCATTATATAAAAAAGTAATGTTAAGAGGTTATTAATCAATCGATTTTAGCATGCTCAAATTTAAAATTTTGAAGCTGAATTGGTTTTCTCCATTTCACCACAGACAACAAAAAATTAGAGTTTCACCATTTCATACGTCCTGCAAAGACTACCTAAAATTCTGGCATATTATTTTTCAGAAGTAGACTGCTAATATGGAGCTAGGACGTTTTTCTCGTGAAGTACTTTGCCGATGTACTGTGAAACGCCAAAGAAACTGGTATAGGTATGATTATTCAAATACAGAGTTATGTAAACAGGCAAAATACGGCGCTGATGTCGGCAACGCCTATATATGACAACAAGTGTCTGGTGCAGTTGTTAGATCGGTTACTGCTGCTACAATGGTAGGTTATTAAGACTTAAGTGAATTTGAACGTGGTGTTATAGTCGGCGCACGAGCGATGGGACACAGCATCTCCGAGGTAGCGATGAGGTCGGGATTTTCCGGTAAGATTACTTCGCGAGTGTACCGTAAATATCAGGAACCTGGTAAAACATCAAATCTCCGACACCGACGCCGCCGGAAAAAGGTCCTGCAAGAACGGGACCAACGACGACTGAGGAGAATCGTTCAACGTGAGGGAAGAGCAACCCTGCCGCAGATTGCTGCAGATTTCAATGCTGGACCATCAACAAGTGTCAGCGTGCAAACCATTCAATGAAATATCATCGACATGGGCTTTCGGAGCCGAAGGCCCACTCGTTTACCCTTGATGACTGCACGACAGAAAACTCTATGCCTCGTCTGGGCCCGTCAATACCGACATTGGACTGTTGATGACAGGAAACATGTTGCCTGGCCGGACGAGCCTCGTTTCAAATTGTATCGAGCGGATTGACGTGTATGGATATGGATACAACCTCATGAATCCATGGTCCTGCATGTCAGCAGCGGACTGTTCAAGGTGGTGGAGGCTCTGGAATAGTGTCGGGCGTGTGCAGTTGGACTGATATGGAACCTCTGATACGTCTAGATAGGACTCTGACACGTGATACGTACATAAGCATCCTATCTGATCACCTGCATCCATTCGTGTCCATTGTGCATTGCGACAGACTTGGGCAATTTCAGCAGGACAATGCGAGACTCCACACGTCCAGAATTGCTACAGAGTGGCTCCAGGAACTCTCTTCTGGTTTTAAACACTTCCGCTGGCCACCAAACTCCCCAGACATGAACATTATTGAGCATATTTGGTATGCCTTGCAACGTGCTGTTCCGAAGAGATGTCGACCTCCTCGTACTCTTACGGATTTATGGATAGCCCTGCAGGTTTCGTGGTGTCAGCTCCATTCAGCACTACTTCAGACATTAGTCGAGTCCATGCCACGTCGTGTTGCCGCACTCGTGCGTGTTCGTGGGAGGCTCTTCAGTGTATATCAGTATTTTTCTTTCAAAGAATCTCTAGTCATTAATAGCGACATGGGGTATAGGTCAGTATTATTATTCATCACGTACTCTCGAAATCGAAATGGTGATATCCTGAGTTCCATGTATAAGGATGCTAGTATAACGGTGAACAAATTTACAAGGTTTACGGGGCAAATGGGTCTGCTTTTTGCTACGCTCGGCAGACTGGGAAGCAGATTTACCTTAACCGGACAGTCTTTATTCTGAAAGTCATAAACTAAGGTCGTTAGTCTCTGTCTATCTAGACAGAGACTATGTCCTTGGTTTGCATTCGCGGCGGTGGCGGTGGCGAAGAACCGGCTAGCAAGATGTCCGAGCGCTGCAGCCACGAGTCCCATGCGATGGCCGCACTCACTCGTAAGTCTGCCAATGATATCATTCGGAAGTGGTGGAAATGAATATGCGTAGCACGACACTCAACACGTCTGTACTGCCATGGATTACTATTAACATGTTTAGCAGATTGACAATTGACGATTTTTTTCCAGTACATATTGTCGAAGCTACTATAAACTGCAATTTTTTATTTTTTTCCATCCAGCAGTTTTTTCCAGTTCCCAATATATAAAAACTAATCAGATGATGCTATGGGTGCACTGTTCGTTTGTAGAGGAGGCAGGGGCAAGATGACGATGTCAGCACTTAAACGACTTTGAATAAAATCATTTAAGGAAATAGTTTCGTTTTCTTTACTTGTTCTGAGAAACTCGCCTGTTATTTTATTGTACCTACTTGTATAAATAATGTAATATAATAAGTATCTTGCCAATTTTAAAGGCTAAAGCAAAAGTATCATCTCTCAATTTTCCCACGGAGCAAGATGACAATACCGATAAACGTAATATACATTTTATCCTTATCTATACTACTTTTCAGCGTACCCCAGAAACATTGCGACAAACTTGGAGGTGCTGTACAGGATGCCTTGAGGAACAAATCGAGGATAGAGCCCGTGTCCATCATCCAGCGATGCTACAGAGCGGCGCCTGCCACTAGACCACCTCTTTGGAGCAAACATTACTTTGTACGTTGACACACTGTTTGGCGGAACTTGTCGCAAGGTTGTTTCTTATTCACTGATCGCGACTGATTGCCTCGATCGCCGGTAGAGAAGGTGAAGCTAGTTGCTGCGTATAAATGCCTTGTCTCTTACGGGTTCCCGGGTTCGATTCCCGGCAGGGTCAGGGATTTTCTCTGCCTCGTGATGACTGGGTGTTGTGTGCTGTCCTTAGGTTAGTTAGGTTTAAGTAGTTCTAAGTTCTAGGGGCTGATGACCATAGATGTTAAGTCCCATAGTGCTCAGAGCCATTTGAACCATATGAACGTTGTCTCCTATAATGCGATGCTCTGTTGCCTCGGTGGATGACCGTTTCAGACACGATTTTCCATCCACAGTTTATTTTTCTCATGGAACCCTCTAAAATCTTCAATGTTTTTCGGTATGCAGGAGAAAAATAAACTGAAGATAGAAATCCTTGTCCGAAATTGTCCTCCACCGAGGCACCAGTGCGTCACATTCACAGGAGACAAGGCCTGTCTACACAGCTACTAGCTCCATCTTCTCCACTGACGGCCGTGGCAATCAGTCGCTATCATTAAATAACAAACAACATTGCGAGACGTTCCGCATACGGTCCATCAGTGTAGGAAAGCTGGCGAAGGAGTGGGCTAGTGGCAGGCACCGGCACCTTTAACTTTGACGCTCTGTATCGTCGTTGGACAGTCCGCCTGCGTAGCTGAGTGGAAACGTGCTTGCATCCCATGCACCGGACCCGGCTTCGATTTCCGGCCGGGTTGGAGATTTTCTCCACTCGTGGACTGGATGTTGTGTTGTCCTCCTCACAATTTCATCCTCATCGTCGGCACGCAAATCACCCAATGTGGCATCGACTGAAATAAGACTCGCACTCAGTAGTCGAACTTCTCCGGATGGGGCTTCCCGGCCAATAATGCCACACGATCATTTCATTTTTTTTGTCGTTGGGTAACGCTTCCCGACACGGGTTTCTACCTCCGATTTCTTCCTCAAGACACCCTTGAAGTTTGTCACAAACTTTCTGGGACACCCTGAGTAAAGACCAGTCCTTATTCAACTTCATTAGCAAAAATCTTGAAATGTGCTGACTGATTTACTCCAGATCTTTGCACGATACTCTTATCAACATTCAGACGGACATGGGCTATATATGTATGTATGTCGCGCGTAGTTGTACATGTAAAGAGCAGATGGACAGAAGGGGAGGATGAATGTAGAGAAGGGGAAGGAGGAGATGGACAGAGAGAGGGAGTGGAGGAGATGGAGTGAGATGGAAGAGTAGGAGATGGACAGAGAGAGGGGACGAGGAGATGGAGTGAGAGGGGACGAGGAGATGGAGTGAGAGGGATGAGGAGGAGATAGAGAGAGGGGAAGAGGAGGAGATAGAGAGAGGGGAAGAGGAGCAGATAGAGAGAGGGGAAGAGGAGGAGATAGAGGGGAAGAGAAGATGGACAGAGAGAAGGAGAGGAGGAGATGGTGTGAGAGGGGGGAGGAGATAGAGGGGAGGAAGTGATGGATAGAGAGAAGGGGGAGAAAAAATGGGTTCAAATGGCTCTGAGCACTATGGGACTCAACTGCTGTGGTCATAAGTCCCCTAGAACTTAGAACTACTTAAACCTAACTAACCAAGGACATCACACACATCCATGCCCGAGGCAGGATTCGAACCTGCGACCGTAGTGGTCGTGCGGTTCCAGACTGTAGCGCCTTTAACCGCTCGGCCACTCCGGCCGGCGAAGGGGGAGAAGTTTAGGGCATATAAACAATTATCATACATGTTTAGCAGTTCCGAAGCATTGCTGGATTTGCTAGTAACGCGTAGGACAGTACACTAATTAACTGAACGTTGGTACGTATTTCTTATCGAAAAGTACATAATGACAGAATTACTGTGTTGAAAAATACTATAACTCTAGGTCACCCACAAATAAAAACAAATATTCTTCCTTCAAAACTTGAATTATTCTTATCCCATGATCCGCAGAGTTTGTAACTTCGTCTTAATGGGAGCAGCATTTGTTGAAGTTTCTGGTTTCTCTATATGCTCTACCTGAAGTTCATCAGGAGAATAATTAGGAAAAGATTTTTCAGAGACCGCTACCAGTCACAAAATTTGATGAAGTACTTAAATTATTTAACGAAACAACATGCATCCAGGTACAAACCTCATCTCTGAGCTACAATGGCAATACAAAAATATTTCACAAAAATAAGAATATATATTAAAGTTTTCTCTCTACTGCCTTGGCATTTACTGTGGTCATACTACAGAGAAAGAGAAGGATAACCTAATTGAGAGAACATTCACGTCATTTGTTGGTCTACTGCCCACATAAAAATTTTTAAAGACTCACTCGCTTTCTTCTTCTTCTGGTGTGTTGAGTTACCTCAATTGTTATGGCTCCTTGGTCTTGTTAACCACTATCCATAAACTAGCAAAGGACGCTTTTTATGAACAATGACTAACAAGAAAAAAGGATCCATAAGAGTGCAGCTAAATAAATACTCCACAAGAAGACAACAGTTTCATATGAACAAAATAAGTGATCATTCAAAAATTGTGCCCTGTTTTATAATTTCGTTCACGACTTTTAAATAGTTGATTATACTGTATCCGCTAGTAATGCCAGCTTGTTCCTTACCCTTACTGACATCTCATGTTCTTACTTATGCAGTTAGTGGAAATTTCAGTGAAAATTTTGTGTATTATCTGTCTATTCCTTGTGTGTGTGTGTGTGTGTGTGTGTGTGTGTGTGTGTGACTTGTCACTCCAACCAAAGTCTTCATTTCAACGTGATAGCAAATCCCCGAGAAGACTCCAGCCATCCTCCTATCATGTACCTTGCCTATAGTCTCAGATGAGCAGGACGTAGTACATGATTCACTTAAAGACATCGATGTGACTGGCCTGGCCACATACTACGTTTCCTGCTGCCCGCGATCCACTTTGCTTCCTTTTCTCTCTCTTTACCGGTAGGACTGATGAAAGTCGCTTGTGGGCAACTCTGCTCCTAAGATCTATGGGGTAGAAACATCTTCAGAGTTCTGACTGGGAAAAGATTTAATGATTTTCTCGTACCGCGCTACGTAGGAGACTGAGATGGGTCCTTCAGCCGCCTGTTCGGAAGGGGTTTTGTTGCTGCTCGCACCATAGCCTCTTTTCTGGCCGTGTATGAGAATTGTCTTAAGTGTACCTGCTGAGTGTAATGTGTGTATAGCTTTTGCTGTACGAAACCGGGTGTCTACACGCAGCCTGCTTGTTTGGCATAGGACCAAGAAGACTGCGCGGCTTAGTATCTCTTTCCGGGTGACCGATCACCATCAATAGTGTCACGTGCTCTCGCTTCATTTGACACTGAGGAGAGATTCGGAATTTATTCAGGACATGGGTGCAAAGTTTGTAGTTAAGAGGCTTTATGCCCCCACTTCTCCCTTTCTCGACCAAATACTTGTGCTGAAAACTTCGGACGGATTCCAACCGACTACCTCCGAGCCGATGCGCCATGTGGCAGGCATCTGTTGGCAACAAAATAAATAAAAATGAACACGACGTTCAACGTGTCACCAGTGGTAGTAGCATTAACACAGCTCAAACTTCTAGACGTAATACAGTCCTGAGAAAGAGAAAAGCCAGTTTTTTTCTGTTGCTATTTTGAAGGGTTGCCAACGGATTTGTTTTCAAGTGTATGGCGGCAAATGTTTCTCATTTGTTTGTTAGAAAGTTTTGAATTTTAACTTCGTACTTATGTTTGACTTTGCGGTAAAATAAAAATCACCTTTACCTTTTCCGTTTCCTCCAACGCTCTTCAACATCTTTCTTTAAGCCCATAAACTGCATTTAAGAAACGTCAGTGATGGTCAGTGGAGAATGATGGTCAATGGAGAATGACGGTGATGGAGAAGAACACTCAATGAAACGAGTGATGACTAGCAAAACTATTTCAAACTTGCATAAGAGTGTATGAAATAATCCCCAAACGATATAAACTTGCCTTCCAAACTATCAAATTGCCCCAAACATTAACAATTTTCACAGAAATTGGAACAGTTTTCCCCAAAACTATAATAAATAGCGCAGAAACCGTAAAAAATTCACCAGAATTGTAGAAGATTGTCCCCTGTACTGTCTTGTGATTTCATTTAAAACATTTCCTATATGGGGGATCTGGTCCAGGATGAGCGGTGGTGGGGTGTGGGGTCATCAGGGTGAGTAGGTGATCAGTAAACATTGCCATAGTCCAGTCACTTCTACATACCTTTATTCATAATAGGATATATATCCTCTTGAAGTCAATGGCCCAGTGGCCTACCGATGTGGATGCGCTCTAACTGATGATGACACAACACCCAGCCAACTGAAAAAATCAGCAGACAGCAGAATGTATGTTCAGTGCTGGGGGAGAGGGGGGGGGGGAGGGAGTGAATGCTCAAGTACCCAACTTCTGCACTCTTTCACCACCTTCCCCAATAAGATGAAGTGCCAGAGAGGCTCATTTAAGAACAGTTTCCTTCCATGTTAGTTCTAGTATTGTGGTAAAGGGTGGTGCACTCACACACCTGACTTGTTATGCTTCATCTGTGACAAGTCGACCATAATGTTGCCGGCACTAATACATTCTAGCTCGAGAGCCATAGAGGGGGCGTCGATCGCTTTGACCTGAGGAAGTCAAAAGTGATCAAACACAAAATGATTAGTTAAATTAGCTCAACTGAAAGCTCAAAAGTAATAGTACTCTGCGTAGTCAGTTGATATTGGTCAGTACTATTAATAGCTTGAACTAAATTCACATCATAATCACTAGTGCTTATCTCTTGTACTATTTGGTTCTAGAGTTTGTCTTATCCACTTAAACTAAAATTGAGTCAACTCATTGGATGAAATACATAGGTATTATTGTGGAATATTACTAAATGATAAGAAGATTTTACACTACAGCGTACTTCTTTTCCTAGCTTCTCTAACTCGTTACTTACTTCATCGAAGTCCTTGTCAGTTAAGGTTCAAAAAACAGTTCTGAGTATATTGTCACCAATATCAGACCATACCTACTTACATATGAAGAGATTGTTGTGAGATCCACTAGTTACTTAACCCACATCCCTCCCATCTTCTGCAACTGCTTTTAATTGTTGATTTCTAAACGTAATGGCGCTATAACAGACTGCAAATCCACGTCCTGCCTTGTGTTCGCTATGACTAATTATCCACTTATTCTAATTATTAAAAACTTGGAATCATAGCTATTCGCATGCATGCCAAGCAAACTCAGTATCTGCAGGAATTCTACCTTCAGTGTTGGGTCTCCCTCCGTTACATCGCTGAAGAGAAGAATTACGTCTGTGTCAGCCTTGTGCTAGTTGCACATATAAATACCACACACGAACTTATGCGAATAGTACCGATCACTGCTATATCCCGTGGACGACTGTACGTTTTCTACTCTCCTCAGGAGTAGTAATTGGTAAAGGAACACTGAAGATCCAACTGATGACAACATTTTATAAGGGATTTGGTCCAGGATAAGAGGTAACACGATATGGGGTCATCAGCACGAGCAGGCGATCAGTACTCATAGCCACAGTCCACTTTCCTTCACATAACTTTATTCATAACACAGTACATATGCAGCCTCTAGAGGTCAACGCCCCAGCAGCCTACCGACGCGAACAAGCTGCGGCTGTTGACACAACAGCCAGCCAACAGAAAATCCCACTTTTAGCCTCTGTGGCCAGCTGGCTTCGTAGTCGACAATCCACGTGTGTGGAATCAACAGACGCCGGAATGTGCGTACAGTACTGTTGGGTGAATGTTCTTGAATCCTACTTCCATGCTCTTACATCTCATTAAATCTCATCACACGTATGTGTGAGCACATCTTTCTGTCTGTCTCGTCATTAAACGTCATCACACAACTTTTAACGAGGAAGTATAAATAGTCGAGGTATCTAAGTTTGTTCGTCAGTAGCACACATGCGTGCATACAGTGCACATGTTATGGAGCGTCAGTGTAGTCCCTTACTTGTTGCTGCAAGGCAGAGAAACACGTTTCAGCTGTCCTGATAAGATGCACCCTGCTGATTAAGGATAGAGACACTCAAACACAAAAGTACTCTACATATAAAGTTTATTATAACTATTTTTCATGCAATTTTTTCCATGTATTTCAATTATTTACAATATGCACAGAACATTTTTACATATTTTTGCAGGTTTATACAGGTATTTACATTTTTTACAATAAAATCAGTCATATTTTTTCAAGTGTTTACATTATCTATAGGTATTACAATAAAGCAATCATAATTTTTGATGCAGTAATGTTCCCAGCCCGGTGTATGTACTTTATCAGAAAGTATATGTCTTGGGAGATAAGGAAAGTTTATGTTGTTTAATAGCCGAAATCGCATGTTGTTACGACTGAATGACAAACTGTACAGTGGTTTTTACTTCTGAATGCAAGTGGAAGTGCCTGTATACACAAACGGTTAGGATAATTACAGATGATTGTTTTATGCGTTTTCCTCTGTGCATCATACACCCAAATTCAGTCTTCAGAGCATACATTTTTTCATGCAGGCGATAGTCTTAACATTCAGTTCGTTCTGCATTAGTCCAGCCAGGCTTTTATTCACCAGCGGAATGTCATATGTGTTATTTGCTAGAAACCCTGAAATATCGAACCTCATATGCACATCGAGCCCGCCCGGCTAGCCGCGAGGTATGACGCGCTGCCTCCCGAGCGGGAAGGCGTGCCCGTCTCCTGCACGAATCAGCCCGGCGCATTACTGTCGAGGTCTGGTGTGCCGGCCAGCCTGTGGATGGTTTTTAAGGCGAATGCGGGCTGGTTCCCCTTATTCCGCCTCAGTTATACTATGTCGGCGATTGCTGCGCCAACACTGTCTCCATGTACGCGTAAACCATAATTTACCACGTAAACGTTTGGGTTACACTCGTCTGATATGAGACGCTCCCGGGGGAGGGGGGGGGAGAGTCCACCGGGGCCGATCCACACAATAACCCTGGGTTCGGAGTGGTGCGGCGGTGGGGTGGGTAGTGGTGGACTGCTGTGGCCTGTTGTGGGGTTGTGAACCACTGAGAGCTACAAAGCCTCTCGGTCGTTTCTAGGTCCCCGTTCAATACACAATACATGTGCACATCACTCCTGGAATCCTCATAGATATTTGGAGTTTTGGTTGGTATATGAGGCTATCAGTGTCTATTTGACACAGTTTTACTCCATTTGGTGAGACTTTCTTGCAAATATATCCATAATGGAAATCCAAACGGAGCATCTTGGAAATATCAAAAATCGCCACTCCCAATGTAATAGGTTTATCGACGACTACATTGAGTCCACTCAGTTGGATGGTGATTAGATTATCGTTAAAATGACACTACCTTGAAATTCGATTCTGAAATTAATACAGCTGCACTGAATCATCCTTTCCACGCTGTTACCAGTCTTATGTCCCACATATTTCTCACATTTTGTTTGATTTTGCCAAAAACAGTATTATTCACGAGTTTGAAGAAATTCTTCTCAAACTCACTCTATGCATTCATGTGGTTATGTGTGGTACAAATACTGTGAAAATTGCAAAGAGGAATACTTATACGACCCACAGTTGCCTACGAAACACGTTCAATAGATTAACAACAAGTGATCTGTGCAATATACACGACAGGTATGAGGATTCGAGGAGATGAGTCATTTACTGCCTAGGAAGAGTAAATAAAGAGGAATTGTGGGCAGTAGCTGGAGGGGTACCGAACAATAGAGATGCACTAGAGAGATTTGTGGACAGAAAGTGGCCGCATATGTGGGCAGATACGTGTACCGGCCATAGTTTGTGCTTACCTTTTCTGAGTGTAAGGGAAGAGGAATGAAGCACTTTGTTTCCACAAGCGGAAAATCTCAATTTCCTCTCTAGAAATTGACTGCATTCGTCATATACAGGGTGTTTCACAGTTCATATTACACACTTCTAGGGGTTTTAGAGGGACTTAGTAGAGAAAGTTTTACACAGGAACCCATGCCCGGATACGTCATCCAACGACGCTAAAGAGCGTCAAACTTACAGGCCCTGGCTCCTTTCCGTGATGATGTCACAAACTTTGTAGAATGATGGAGAAGGATAAATATATGAATTTGGGAGAACTGTTCCTGTACTGGAAACGAACGAGTCGAAAGCTATAAGCGAAAACCGTCCTGACACCTCTGACAGTGAAATGTAAGTACTGGTACTGTTGTTGCTAAGATTGTACGGTAGGAAACTTCCAGTGGTGGTAGTATGGACCAAAACAAGAAAAAAATATCTAGTGAACATGGGCTCTAAAATGGATGCTCTTAAGCTATGGTCGCTTTTTCAATATAGGAGATGTGTTTCACAGAAGCGAAGATGAACAAGTGCTCATAGCTCCTCAGATATGCATTTTCGAGGCCATGTTTACTGTACATTTTTTTCTTTTGTTTTCGTCCATATGTTGCCTGCCAAACAATCTTAGCAACAATAGTACCCGTACAAGTATTCCACTATCAGAGGTATCAGAACGGTTTGGACTCGCATTCGGGAGGACGACGGTTCAATCCCGCGTCCGGCCATCCTGATTTCGGTTTTCCGTGATTTCCCTAAATCACTCCAGGCAAATGCCGGGATGGTTCCTCTGAAAGGGCACGGCCGACTTCCTTCCCCATCCTTCCCTAATCCGATGAGACCGATGACCACGCTGTCTGGTCTCCTTCCCCAAAACCAACCAACCAACCAATCAGAAGTAAAGCTGTGAGTACCGGGCGTGAGTCGTGCTTCGGTAGCTCAGATGGTAGAGCACTTGCCCGCGAAAGGCAAAGGTCCCGAGTTCGAGTCTCGGTCGGGCACACAGTTTTAATCTGCCAGGAAGTTTCATATCAGCGCACACTCCGCTGCAGAGTGAAAATCTCATTCTAGAACGGTTTTCGCTTATAGCATTCGACTGATTCGTTTCCGGTACAGGGACCTTTACCTCCTTCTCCATCATTCTAGAAAGTCTCTGACATCATCATGGAATTACCCTGTATATATACTTACATTTATAGGCAGCAGCGCCTGTAACTTTGACGCTCTGTAGCGTCGTTGGATCACGTTTCCGTAAAATTTGGTCTACTAAGTCCCATTCCATCTACAACTTCTAGAAGTGTGGAACATGAATTGTGAAACACCCTGTATATACAGATTTCAATTAAAAGTAGATTATCACTGTGTGTTTGTTGAGACTGGAAAACCGGAAACCATCATTCTTCATTGCAGGAGCATATATCCCGTTTCTGAAGGAGAAAAACGTATGGCCCGAGCAATACAATGTTTCATAGAGGTGTGTGAAGCTCTGCAGTATCTCGCAGACATTGACTCGCAAAAAGAACTGCAAGCATACATTGCTGCAAGGAACGGAACGTGATACTCTGAGACAACGATGAGCGACGGTGGCAGGGGATTCGAATGCTTGCCATTGAAGAGACGAGACACAGTGAATACTGGCAGCGACGAGCGGCTCTCGTGTAACTAGCGCCACAAGAGCTGAAGCTACGTTTGCTCTTCCTGGGCGGTCTCAGGAACCGACAGGGAGGTCTGCCGAAGGAATTCCGGGAATTCTGCGCTCGAAACCTAAGGAGAACGGGGACCTCGCGGCATGAGGAAATAGCTTGGGGCGAGCCGTCAATCAAGCCGAGCGCTGCGATCAGAGGGGCTGCGAATAGAGATTCTTAGCTCTGTGCCAGACGCAGTCTTCCTCATCTGGTCGCTTCAGTTCAGTGCAGTGGAGTGGTAACGTGTACTGGCTCCAAGGATTGATTCCGTGTCACTTGGTTGTGGCCTGAAACTGAGTGAGAAATGTGTAAACATCTGTATACCATTCCGCGCTCCTCGTGTGCAGAATTCGTGGTCACAAAAATATGAAATTTGATATAATAATGCTAGATAGTAAATGTTCATGATTATTATGATGTCATAAGCATGTACAACAGATTTAAAAAAATGGCTCTGAGCATTATGGGACTTACCGTCTGAGGTCATCAGTCCCCTAGAACTTAGAACTATTTAAACCTAACTAACCGAAGGACATCACACACATCCATGCCCGAGGCATGATTCGAACCTGCGGCCGTAGCAGTCGCGCGGTTCCGGACTGAAGCGCCTAGAGCCGCTCGGCCACCACGGCCGGCTACAACAGATTATCGACAGTTTAATTATATAGCTTAACCGTAATTCTCACTTACTTATAATTCAGTAACATACTGAAATATAACCATCACACGCGTATCTGCAGCTTATTAACACTTTAATGTAACAGCTAGGTTGTATCCTTACCTTGCTGAACAGAATCCATGTATAGTGAATTAAAATTGTAAAAATTGATGTAATACCACCTGATACAGTATCTAGGCAGCACAGTAAAGCTCAATGTTAGCAAATATATAAAAAATAGTACACCACGATACGCCTGAGGAATATCCCACTTCGTTCACTGGAGTATATGTAACTCTGCCGATACCTGTCACTCGCTTTTGCCACTCTGCGTCGCATCCAGGGTTACTCACTGAAAACAATACATGCATTGTGTCGTGCCACCTCCGTGCAGGCACAACATTACGCAAACTGCTGTCATCGTTATTCAAGTCGTTCCGCGGCACACGAACACACCTGAAGTTACACTTAGTTTCGACACGCCAGATGACGATTTTTCCGTGAGCTTAGCTACACTCCAAATATATGCACAGTCACTAACTACAGTAGTAAATACAACACCACTGCCGCCACACAGTTGGAAGGTATTTCTGATTCGATCGCGCAACAAATCTTATCCATCTCACGAACAATATAAATGTTTCATGCTCATCTCCAAGATTTTGTCCTTGATACCAATCTGCAAGTCAATCCTGCAATTCCTTTACATTGTACCTATATGGCCTACCCTGTGAAAATCTTCGACATCCTGTAGTCAATGCTGTGGAACTCAATCGTGGTGGGTAACTATGGAGAAAGTCATTTCCCAAACTGTAACTAGACACGACTTTCGAGAGGCTGTTAGCAAGAAACAGGTGTGAACTGCACCCCGTTTTGTGAAAAACGGCGCACAAAACGTTAAGTTTACGAGAGTTTGTCTCACAGCTAACACCTGTGTGCGGATGGTATTAAAGAACCACTCCAGTTGTTTCCCGGCTGCAGAAATTCGTAAACACACAGACATTGTCTGACAGTGACAATACACAGGATCTATCGTAATTAAACTGCTGGCCATAGAAACTGTAACGTTGGTAGGAATAATATAATAAAGAAATTTCTGTACTGCGCATGCACAGTAGACTGGAGTGATGAAAGTCGTGGGATACCTCCTAGTATTATGTCGGACCTCTTTTTGTCCCCAGTGGTATGGACTTAACAACCCGCTGGAAGTCTCCTGCAGAAATACGAGGGTTGGAACTTTAATAGTGGCAACTATTTACGTATTTACAGCTCGTACAAAATAGATACGTGTTTCAGGTCCCGCAGAAAGTGTCATCACTTCCGTCTCTAAGCTGGTCGTAGGTTGTGTTCCAAAATTGAACAGCATAGAGACAGAAATGATGTCACTTTCTGCAGGACCTGACCATCATTTGACAGGACGATGCTCAAGCCCGTACAGTGCAAGCTGTTACTGATTTGTTTGACTGATGGGGCTGCTGCACTCCCCTGACTTAAGCCCTCGTGAATTCAACTCGATTTCTAAACTGAAGGAAACACTTCACGTCATTCGCTTCAGAACTGCTACAAATTCGTCGAGCAATAGACCGCGCCGCCGGCCAGTGTGGCCAAGCGGTTAAAGGCGCTACAGTCTGGAACCGCGTGGCCGCTACGGTCGCAGGTTCGAATCCTGCCTCGGGCATGGATGTGTGTGATGTCCTTAGGTTAGTTAGGTTTAAGTAGTTCTAAGTTCTAGGGGACTGATGACCTTAGAAGTTAAGTCCCATAGTGCTCAGAGCCATTTGAACCAATAGACCGCGCCGCTCTAACTGTCAACACAACTGGCACTGCTAAGAGTATCCTACGACTTCCACGACTTTGAAACACGTATCTATTTTGTACGAGCTGTAAATAAATAGTTGCCACTATTAAAGTTCCAACCCTCGTATTAAACTGTGCTACCTCTATAGAAGTCCATAATTGCGAAAGTGTTGCCAGTGCAGGATTTTGTGCGTGACCTGACCTCTAAATTATGTCCTATAAATGCTCGATGGAATTCATGCAGCGCGATCTGGGTGGCCAAGTCATTCACTCGAATCGTCCAGAAAGTTCTTCAAACCAGTTGCGAACAACTGTGGCGCAGTGACATTGCGCATCGTCATCAATAAAAATTCCATCGTTGTTTGGGAACATGAACTCCATGAATGTCTGCAAATAGGTTCCAAGTAGCTGAACATAACAATTTCAAGTCAATGATCTGTTCAGTTGGATCAGAATGCATTCCATGTAATCACAGCCCAGACCATTATGGAGCCTCCACCAACTTGCACAGTGTTATCCGGTCGGCCGCAGTTCAAAATACGCGAGACGCCACTGAGACCGCAGCGTTTCCTGCAGCCACCACTGCGGCATGAGGGCGCTGCCATGAACGCTTATTATATGCAAGCGTACTCTCTCCGGAGCTCCAGCGGGTCTACTTAAGTTCAGGCATCTATACACAGAGCCATTTTGGTGTATTTGTCATTTCGTAACAAAAACAGATTTTCATAGCGGTCAGAGCTCGTCATCTACGTAATAGTCATTGTATTGAAGACTCACTGAATAGTAAACTTTTGTATCTGTATCCATGGTGTTCAAAACAGTGTCGAATACTTTGAGAGGTGGTAGTACTCATTGAAAAAGGAAATATAAGTCCTATAAAAATGGGTTCGGAAATGCATAGTTTCTGTGATAAACACGCTTACATGACGTGTTCAATGTGACAAGCATTCATGACAATGCACCCCTCTACCCTCTGGCATAAGGAATGATGCATCCTTTGAACTATACTTAGCTGTTGTATCTGCTGGCACACGCTGACGACGCGATCCTGTAGAGCCCGCACATCATCGATTGGCGTGGCATAGACCAATTCACGTGTCCCCGTAACCTGAAGTCTAGGGAATTGAGGTCTGGTGACCAGGCAGGCCAAGGTGTAGGGGGCTCCCGACCAGTCCAGCTGATCTGAAATGTCTGCATCAGATGTTCATGCACATTGTGACGAAAGTGTGCTGGTGTGCCATCATGCATGAACCACATTTGTATTCGTTACTGCAATGGCACTGCCTCCAGCAAAGGTAGGCGATACATTAATGAGAAAGACCAGATAATGCTTCTCAGTTACCCTTGTGATAGCACATATGAGTGGTATGGGCAAAGCTGACATGAGCACAATTCAGTATTGTTGCCAAATGACCTCCCCCAGCCTGATACAGGGTTGTAGTGTCAGATGTGGCAACATCGCAATTTAACTATAGAAATTAATAAATTTAATTATGCCAAGTATCCGAACCCCTCCACACTCCTCCCCCACCTGCCCCATTGGCTGGAATTTCGAATTTTGTTAGGAATTCTGAATTTTCGCAGGAAAATCGAATTTTGCAGAAATTTTGAATTTTTGCAGTATAATTCAATTGTTAATTCAGAGGACATAATATCGATGGAGATTGTTTATAAAACGAAAATTTTTGATGAAAATTGTTTATAAAACGGGAGTATATGGCAGAAATCGAAAAAATGCAGAGGATGGACATTGGGGAATTATGCACTGCAGAGGACAATCTGCATTTCGTAGGACAGGAGTGCTCTTGTTTAACTTCCAATCACATAGTATACTGTGATCACACTGCCGTTAAGAAAGGTTAAAGCTGGTACACATGGCACTCGTACTCACATACTTAACCTGCAGTGTGGTACAGCGCACGGTCATCGAGTGTCGTACGCACAGTGCGTGACTTGCTCTGTGACTGCCAGGGGAGGAGTGTTGCTTGCGCAGTGCTCTGTGGCTGACTGAGCAGCCACGCACACCACACCACGTGCACCACTTCACTTGGTACCTGGTGCCTGGCAGTGGTACCGTGGGACCCACCAGCTCCCGCCCCGTGCCACATCTGCCTCCCCCGACCTTGGGTGCTCAGTCCACCCACACCAGGCCACCTTCCCCACCTCCCACTCCCATTGCACGCCAATGGCCCCGCACTGAGCTGCAGCTGCCCCACGCGACTTTGGCCAGTCCAGTCTGACTGTAACACAATGAAACAGCCCATGAGCGACAAACATACTCCTACCAAGCCAGCCAGTGATCAAAGGGAAGCATCAGACGACTGGAAAGTGAGCCGAGCCACTGGTCCTGAAGCACAGGACAGTGGGTCAATGCTGCATCCTTTAGAATGAACGAAAGAATTGTTTCCGAAAGATAGCGTCTTTCTCCTATAGTTGTGCCCTGCCTAACAGACATGCATTTAGAACGGTGCTTCCGACCACCTGCAGCAGGAGCAAACGAATTGCCATGCTATTTATTTGTACCGGAATGAACAAAGGGTGTTTTTCGAAAGATAGCTGCTGTGGCCTCTTTTCCAGCCACATGCAGCAACTTTCCGGCAAACAATGGGTGTTTTTGGAAGTTCCGCCTATGTGTTTGTCCCAAAATGAACAAAGAAAGATAGCTCTCCCCTCACAACGGCGTTCTGTTTCCTGAGCCACCTGCACCAAGCATGCTCCTGCCTGTTTGAACAAAACGAAGGCGTACTGTAACTTGCCAGTGTGGCATTCTCAATTCCTATTGGTCCTGTGCAAAACAGAGGCTGGAACCTGAAGGTATATAAAGCCCAACCCCTCCACAACCATCATCAGTCTGTCTTTGGTAGTGAGTTTGGTAGTTGAGTTTCTGTGCTCGTTGCAAGATGAAACGTTGAGCCAGTAGCAGTGCCACCGGCAGTGATGATCGGAAATGACCAAACTTGGAGCAATTCGCTTGTAAGTATCTATACAAAAATTATGAGTTCAAATTGTGACAGAAGTAAAATTTCATAGCAAAGTGTTCAAATTTTTCGAGATCGCTCCACATTTTCGTAACAAGTGTCTATACAAGTGGTTACAAAAGTTTTCTTTCGTGCTGTTGCTGGCCAACCTAGAGCTTCAACTGGAAGCTGAGAAGTAGCCATGTAGGTACATCTCCAAATTCTGTGTGTGATAGTTTAAATGTTCAGAAAGCATCTTTTAAACTATTCAAATACAGAGTCCGTCAGAAAAATGTATACACTCTTTGTCAGGCTCTATCGAGATGTCGATATTGTCGTATTTGAGTTGCGATTGTGTTGTAGTATGGTCTTTGGCTCAACAGATGTTAGTACTTTCATCTTGATTTTGAGGAAACAAGATGGCTGAAGCACGGTTGACATTCGAAGAACTAAAATGTATTGTGAAGTGGTTTTTCAAGTTTGATAATGCTGTTGAAGCGCAACGTTTGTGAAGGCTGGAGATTGAAACAGAGCCGCCACACCACCTAACAATTAAACACATCGTTGCCAAGTTTGAATTGCATGGGACGATTTGTGATATTCACAAAGGAAGATCAGGAAGACAGCGTACAGCTGCAAGTCCTGCTTCGTCGGCTCTCGTGTTGGAAACGTTTCTTAATTCTCCACAGAAGACTGTTACGCATTATGCACGTGAAGTGGGGGTTAGCAGTACAAGTGTACAAAGAATTCTGAAAGCTGCAAAGTGGAAAGTCTACATTCCAAGATTACTGCACGCGATTAATTATGCCTATCCTGATCGCCGAATGCAATTTTGCGAGTGGTATCAGAAAACGGTAACTGATTACGAACAATTTGTGACGAAGGCAGTGTAGAGTGACGAGGTAATGGAACCGTGAATCGGCATAACAGTGTGTACTGGGCACCGGAAAATCTGAATGTTTATATGGATAAAGCGGTGACTCTACCAGGGGCTCATGTGTGGTGTGGACTATCATCTAGGGGCTTAGAAGGACCCTTTTTCTTCGGCTGTCACTGGAGAAGTTTACCTGGAAATTTACGCACATCAATTTTGCCAGGTATACGTGTGCTTTATGGAGCTGATGAGGTCTTCTACCAACAGGACGGGTCACCACGACAATACCACCTAGCCATGCGAGCTTTCCTGGACGACAATTTTCTGGGCATAGGATTGGACGAAGAGGGCCAATTGAGTTCCCTCCACGGTCACCAGATCTAACTTCTATGGATTTTTACTTGTGGGAAACTGTGAAAGATAATGTCTATCGACGTAAGACACGCATGCTGGAGGAACTTCGCCTGGAGCTTACAGTAACATGTGTTGTGATCTCCACTGTAACATTGACTGACGTAAATGCGGCGACCGCTCGTCGTTATCTTATGTGTATAGCCGCCAACGGTAAACATTTTAAACATTTAAAGTAGCCATGTGCTAAACTGAAGGTTGTACAATATGTGTGATCAATTATTAAATGTAGAATAAACACATAAGTAATACTTTTCGTTCCTTAAAGTTGTATACATTTTTCTGGCGGGATCTGTAGTAACAAGGGCTTATAAAATTCCTGTTATTGTTTTACAATTGGAGTAGCAGGTGGATTCTGAAACTTGACAGCAGCAGCTAGCCAAAGCGGTTGTGATCCCATCATGTAAGTACACCTTCACATTCTGTAGGTGTGATAGTTTACGTTTTCAGAAACAGCTCTTGATGTTTTCAATTCGTAACAAGTGCTATTAAAAATTTTTATCTCGTTGTTGCAGAATTAGAGCGGCAGCTGACCGAACTTGAGTATCTGCTGCAGTCCACATCCTCTATGGCCACGGACGCCACGTGTTGACTGTTCCAGGACACCCAGAAAAGTGAGGCTCAGTGATCCTGTTGGATTCTTTTAAAAACTCGCTGACTGCCAGGGTAGGCGCTATTTTCTATTGTCACACTAATCGGCAGTTCCTACAAAAATATATATACCTTGCCAGCGAGTTCTGAGGCAAATCTCCAGATCTTTCAGATTGCCATTACTCGCGTGGTCGTAATCGACAGCTACTTCCCAGGAATGCATCCCTGTGCTCCTGGTGTCCTCCTTCAAACCAATGAACTTCTGTAACGGTCACTGCTATCTTGGTCACCACAAATAATTACAATTTGAAAGGTGTTGCCTTAAAACGAATCTGGCCCGAAAGTACTCTTGTACAGAGGGAATAATGTTGAGTTCGCAGGAGAGCTTCTGTAAAGTTTGGAAGGTAGGAGACGAGGTACTGGAAGAAGTAAAGCTGTGAGGACGGGGCGCGAGTCGTGCTTGGGTAGCTCAGTTGGTAGAGCACTTGCCCGCGAAAGGCAAAGGTCCCGAGTTCGAGTCTCGGTCCGGTACACCGTTTTAATCTGTCAGGAAGTTTCAGAGTATAAGATTGTTGAGACTCCTACCAATGCTGTATACTACTATGTCTCCACGCTCGTTGTCAAATATGTGGGGTCTAGGAAGCCTGCCTTATTGGTTCGCTAGACAAACGATTCAAACAAATCGTATTAATGATTTTTATTATAAAAAAGAAAAGATTCAATATTTAACTTTGTCAATCACACAGATAGGTCGCAAACAAAAAGCGACATATAAAATTAGCAATCGCTTTCAGTAAAAACAATTCCAAGTCCGTGCTACATACCAAGCGAGGTAAATGGTGTTGACGCTTCTCTCCAACTCTCTAGTCTTGCAGCTACTACTGAACTGGGGCGTCGCTAGTCTTCCTCCGGCGCTTGACTTTACGCCGTAAAATTCCTTCCCCCCAAAGCGACGGATCGTCGTCGTATAGGAAGCAGGGGAGGCAGGAGCGTGGACTGGAAGCTGTGGCTGCAGGGGGCCTAAGACTTCCAGCCTTCGCTCTGGTGGAGATGTCCCCCAGAAAACGCCCAGAAGGGTACGTGTTCACCTCCTGAGGCCCATGAAAAGATGTAGAAGGTTTATGCCAATGGGGCGTAGAAGGGCCCAGCTCCATCGGTAGGACGAGAAGAGCCGGAGAAGGCGAAGGCTCCGTCTCCACAGGGTCGTCCCGCGGTGTCGTGACGACACCCTCTGGCGGCTTCTGTGGCCGCGCTGTCCTCGGGATCGGTGAATATGTAGGAAGAGATACAGAAGGATCAACGTGCACATGACAGTGACGAACTTGATTTTGACGTCGGCGCTGCAATCCGTCTGGGTCTGAAATGAGATACATGCATGCGCTGACGAAGGACCTCGCCTTGCGCCCACCGTCTTCTGCCGCTAAAATCCTGAAAAACACAATATCATATGGCGCGAAGCGGCACTTGGGGCCTTCATTCGGCGCCGGATGCTGAGCAGGGTGGAGCAGGTGGAGCGGTGTCCAATGGCAGCGGCCTTGAAGCAATTCCGCCGGCGATGGTCTATCTCGAGGATGCGAACGATAAGAGGCGAGAAACAGTTGCAGTGCTTGATCCCTTGTGTGTGCGGTGCGAAGTTTGGCCAGCTTGAAGGTTCTGGCACAACGTTCCGCTTCGCCGTTTGACTGTGGATGTAACGGTGCACTAGTTACATGCTGTGTGCCATTGCGTCGACAGAATGTTTCAGATTTATTTGATATGAACAGAGGGCCGTTGTCCGACTCTATGACTTCAGGCAAATCTTCGAGGCAAAAAATAGAGGACAACGCCTGAATTGTCTACGTGACATTGTTGAGTTCATTGGCACAGCAAAAGGAAAATGGCTATAAGAGTCTTCCACAATCAAAAAACGATTGTTCCAAAAAGGTCCCTCAAAATCTATGGGCGCACGTTGCCATGGTAATTGCGACTTAGGCCAAGCAGAGAATTTTTACTGCGGAGCGGCCTAATTTTCCACACATGCGTGACACTGTGACGTTTTCTGTTCTATTTGGGTGTCCATACCCTGCGAAGTACAGTGTCCACGCATTAACTATTTGGTACGAACAATGACCCAGTGTCCTTAGTGAAGTAACTGGAACACTTCTTTTTGTAAAACTTTGGGGATCAACACACGTGATTATCCACTGTCATTTTGAACAAGAATCACGCCTTGCTTTATCGCGAGGCTATGCCGACGTACAAAGTACTGGCGGACTACGAAGTTCTTTATGCTATGCAATGAGCGTGACCAAGATGTGCGAATGTATTTTAGCAAAATGTTCAAATCTAAATCAGCTTCCGTCGCCTGCGCAATGTTCCGATAGTTCAGAGGAAAGCACTGAAGCAACTGAGAATCCTGAACATCGATGTGACAACAAGATGCAGCAGAAGCGTCAAAGTCTGTTTCAGGGCCAATAGGAAGACGTGAAAGTGCGTCCGCATTACCATGTTGAGCTGTCGGACGATACACAATCTCGTACTGGTATCGAGACAACAACAAAGCCCTTCTTTGTAATTTTTGGGCAGTTCGCACAGGAACTGGTTTCATCGGGTGATACAAGGACTGAAATGGCTTGTGATCCGTTACTAAGAAGAATTTTCTGCCATACAAATAGTGGTGGAATTTGGTGACACCATGCACAGTAGCCAGCGCCTCTTTCTCTATTTGTGAATAGTTACACAGAGCTTTGGACAACACTTTTCATGTGAAAGCAATAGGCCTGTGTTTATCACCAATTCTGTGTGAAAACACTGCACGGATTCCGTAAGAAGAAGCGCCATCTTGTGACATCGCAGGTTATTACGGGATAACGTTTATTGCAGTAAGATACCTAGACGTGGAGCTCGGTGAACGTACAGGAGGCTGCAAACTTGTGGCTTAGCCAGCACTCATATCACATCTGGCGCTACTAGCCAGCGCGAGAAGGGCTACGAATGTAAATAAAACATATTAAATATTAATCGATTATTTTCAAACCTGGTATACTATTTTTTGTGATTCAGGACAAGATCTCCTCCAAATTTCAAAGTTGTACATATAATAGTTTCAGAGATTCAGAAAATTGCCTAAAACCAACCAAACCGACACTCAGGGTGAAAAATTCAGTTAGCAACGATTACAGTTTGTCTTTTGTTACCATTTGAAATCATTCACAGAGTTCACAATATATAATATCAAATACTTTGGATTCTTATTTTCAAAACTTCAATTATTCGTCATTTTGTGGTATAAAAATTCAGAAAAAATTATTATCTGTTTGTTATGTTATTGTATGAATAAATGAGAATGAGTGAGCGTGTGTATGTGGGACATACGAAAAAATTCAGTATTATATTATGTACAACATTACGCAACTGGAACATTGCTGATGACATATGTCTATGGGTGATTGCTTTTTGTAAGAAGGCAGCTAGAATATTAGTTTAAAGTGCAATCGTTTTCTAAATTATTTTCAAGATTAATTTTATTTCGTTTTGCTTTATTAAACATTGTGTTAGTCTTTGCATTTTGGTATGACGTAAATTACTTTCTGAACAGTGATTGACTTAGGCGAGTTATGCCGCGAGAATGATCTCGAAGGATCATTCTGATTGGGTCGTCAGACTGATCAGCCAATCAAAAGTAAGTAGTTCCCGCGGATAGCTGGTTAGATAGGCTGTGAGTGAGGCAGTATCGGGAGAGTCACTCACTCATTATGTGTAAAATGAAGGAATATTGAGTTCCTCGCGCTTAATACGTGTCGTGACTAACGCTGATGTAGCTACGAACAGTTTGATGAAAGTCTGGAATTTCAGGAGTGTTTTGTTGGAAAGTTAGTCGGTTGTGAACTTTCGTAATTTATGAAAATTTCATGTGGCTTATTTTTTATTCAGTTATGGAGTATTTGGCGAGCAGTTTCTTTTAAAGAAAACCACTAAAAAGGACCGAATGTGGAACTAATTTAAGTAGCAGATATGTGACAGACTGCATCATCAATCGGGTTGGACTTGTGTAAATTTCTGGCTGCTTTGCATGTGAAATTGGTTGTATGAACTGTGAACAGAGAACTATAGATACGTTAGTTAGGTAAATGCGTACTTTATAGCCTATTTTCATGTGTGCTAGAAGCAATAAAAAGACTTATCTACAAATTTTTTGAACATTTACTGTGAGAAAAAATGCCCCATATCACTACCGAAATCTTGATATATGTGAGACTGCAGGAACTGAAATACTACTTGAGAGTACGCAGACTTTGCAGGACAGATATTAGACGGCGTTTTCTTCAACGCTACTTTTTCACTGTCTAGTTAGTATCAACGCTTGCAGAGTGAAGGGATGTCGAGCAGAAGCCGTACTGAGTTAGGTGGACATTTATTTTGAACAGTACAACGAACGAGTCTTTTTTTTTTTTTTTAACCCGCCGTGCCGCAATTAGTGCATTAGTGTCCAGGAACCATAATCGGAAAGTTCGGATGTGTAGGAACTTCAAAAAAGCAGCAGTGTGAAGTGAACCGGGATAAGTCAAAGACACATACGCAAAGAACTCGAGTGCCATGTTAGTAGTGAGGTGAAATACAGGGAGAACAACTGATGGAACGAGGTGGCCGACGACGTTGGCGATATCTGAATATCGAGAGGCGACACGCTACTGCAGCAGCTAGGCGTTCGTAGCAGTTGGTAGCCGTGGCTGGAGCGTGGACCCACCAATGGGACTGATGGGGGCAGAGCCTGGTGAATGGTCACACTGTACAATCTCATCGTGCCGACAGCACAAGAAAAAAGATAAGTAGTATTCTACTTCATTGTGTGTGTGCATGTGCCAAGAAACCTTGCAACATGGCAGAAAATAAAAATCAGGAGGTCGTAGAGGAGTGACTGGAGGTAGATTTGGGGTGTATAAAAGATGAAAATGATCCCATGATTGGTAATTTTAGTTTTTATGTATCACAAGCTAATGATAGTGATTTACCTGATCCATGGTCTACTAGTTATGGAATCGAAAATGAACTGAGCACGGTGGAAGCCGTTGCTAAATATATACCTGTTACTGTTACTAATATGAAACAGGAACCAGTATCAGTGGCTTGTGAACCAAAAGATAGAGTTTCGGAAATGTTAGTAAATATTTTGAAAAAAATGGGTGGCTGGGTTATGAAATTATAACATCATTAAGTTTTGATATTGACAATAAAATGAGTAAAATGGGTTTTGATATTGATATTAAAATGAATAAAATGGGTTCAGATATAAAACTTCCTTAAGTTCTGAAATAAATGAGTTACATACTGAAGCTGATCAAGGGTTTGCTAATGTGTCAGTTGAAATGGAATCCAAAATGTAAGATAAAATTTCGAATTTGAGGGATGCTTGGAAAAATGCTTTGACTCTGTTTAGTAACAACATTAAAAGTGAGCTTAGTCAGGTTAAACAAGAATGTAATACTGCTGTTGTAACCGTAAAAAATGAATTAAGATCGCAAATTGAGCAAGCCGCTGAGGACAGCCAACAATTAAAACAACTGGTACATTCAGAACTACATAAAATTCAGGAACAAGTCATAGGTGTAGAAAAACAGTGTGAGGAAAGTCATGTACTTGAAAATAAAATTAAAGAAGAAAAAGACGCATGTGCAAAGTTTGGTGTGCAGGTAGTAAATAAAGTTACTAATATAGAAACTAACATCCAGCAATTTAGTACCAATGTGAATGAGCAATTGTGTGAGCATGAGATTAGATTAACCCAAGCAGAGCAAAATGTTAGTAACCACAGTGGTTGCGTAGTATCTGATGGTGTAATAGAATCATCTGAAATTGCTTTTGTTACTCATCGTCAATTTTTACTATTTGATCCTACTAAAAATGTTCATCCAAAGGAATTTTGGATTGATTTTGAGGATATATTACCCAAATCTTGGAGTGATAGACAAATGATGGGTTTCATTAGATCAAATTCAATGGGAGAATCTAGAATTTGGGGTAATTTGGCTTCAGATAAATACGACAGAAAATGGAGTTCAAGCAGGTGTTTTTTGATAATACTGGGGAAAGAGGAAACAAATGGAAGTGTTGAATAAATTCTGGTCAGGGGAAAAGTATGATCCTAAGAAGGAAAGTGTGAAAAGATTTGTACAGAAATGGGTAACTACTTTATCCTATTTGAAACCTAAAGTGGAAACAGAGCAAATAATTATGGGAATTGAAAACAAGTTGCCATTGTGTTGGAGGAACAAAATAATTTAGGCACCAAGGGATGATATTGGCAACAGAGTTGAAGTCAATGTAAACAGAATAGGTGTACAGAGAACGAACAATTATAGAGGTAGATACCAAGGGAGAGGAGGTACTGTTGGAAGCCAGTTCAATGACCGAGAGTGATACGGCGACAGCAGGCAGCAGCCATCAGCTAATGTAACGGATTGGCACAGACCGCCAAATGACAGGAATGTCAGGGGCAATGACCGCATACGGAAGGGAAACTGAACGCAGTCTGTAATGGCGCTAACGTTTACAGACTGAAATCGAATAAGTTAAACCTGCTAGCGAAATCATTTGTGAGAAAGGCACCTACTAAGTATCTTGGGGGTAGAAACCAGGAGGGCAGATGAGAGTGACACTGAAAAACAGTTTGTTTATCCAGGAAATAAAGAAGCATTTTGTGAGAAGAGAAGTTAAAATAAAGATCATAGGAACCATGTTAATGAGGAACAGGTGATAAAAAGCAAAGATTTAGATCAGGAGGTGGGGGTGAATCAGCGCTGTGAAACAGATGAGAGGCTACCCATAGATTGTGGAATTAATACCATAATAGTGGAAACAGTATCAGAAGTAAAAGAGGAAGAGTATGATAGGGTAGGAATTTTTGAATAGAGTAAGTGGAGTAATTTCAGTAAGTGAGGAAGAAGCAGAAAAGGAGAAAGATAGGGGTAAAATAAATACTTGTGACAACACTGAGGGAACGGTTGCAGAATCAGAGGTTATTTCAGAAGATGAGATTGGAGAAGAATGTGACTTTTTTCATTGTTGAGCAGTTTAGTGAAATCTGCCAATAGTAATGAAGTGAAAGAGGACCCAGTTAAGGTATGTGTACTTTCCACAGAAGGGATAGGTATTGATAGGCGTGAAGTAGTGCAGGATTTACTAGGTGAAACCGAGACTGTAGTGAGGAAAGAATACATCGGAGAACCTACAATTGAAGTAATGGTGTTTAAAGAAAATGTTCCTTGTTTGATAGATAGTGGTTCCGAGGTGTGTGCAGTGTCACAAAATTTTGTAAATGCCCTACCTACAAGTAAAGAAGTAGTTATCATGCCAGTGAAGGGATTAAAATTATTGTGACTACGGGAAAAAGCAAAAGGTAGTTAAACAAGAAATTATGTTACCAATCACTCTAGGCGGGGTACAAACAGAACAAAACTTTTGATTATTAATGGACTAAGTGTAGAGATGTTAGTAGGGGCCGATCTCTTAACTAAATACAACGGGTGGGTCAATTTTGTAACTAATGATGGGATGATTAGAATGAATGGAGAACTGGTAACTATTCCTTTCGTTGGCAAAAGACATTACGAAGACAATGAACAAAATAATATTCCAATACGATACTGTAGGACCACAGAGATGACCTAGGGCTATAATGAATATGGAGAAAGTAAGGAAGTAGGTCCTTCTGAGAAACGGGGGTGGCATAATGCACAAATTTTGATGAAAAACATATTGAAGGAGCTGGGAGACAGTAGTAATCAGGAAGTCTCAGGGGACACGCATTCTTTGCATCGTCAGGTGTTTGATGAACACCAGGTATCCCAAATTGTTGGCAATATTACTTCCATTTCGTTTCATATTGTCAACCTCCCTCTTCATCATTCAGAACTTTTGCTGACTTCTTTCCTTCATCCCTATTATTATAAATAGTGTTAATCGTAGTTGTTAAGAGATAATACAAAGAAACTTGGACGTTTTATATTTGATGTCTATGATTCAGCAGAAAGTAATCTGCTAGACACTGAGAGAAAAAGTATGTAGTAGATGTAGGTATAAGGTAGATAAGTTTGAAAGTAGTAATTGAAAGTAATATGACCAAGAAGAAACTAACCAGAATGAAAGAGGGATGAAAGTGCAGCATAAAAGAATAATGTATGTGACTTGTTTTCCGAAGTTTTGGAACCTGTAAAAATATTGACATGAGGTGGCTGTGTTAGAGGCAGGAGAGAGTTGCCTGCTAGGTTGGTAAATCAATTTTCTATTAGATGTGTATTTTAAAGCTACCAAAGCTGACGAGAGACATTTCAGTATTTTCTGGAAAGTGTGTATTCTTCTATGTAATGTGTATAAGATGTTTCGCAGAGCTGCAGAAGGTGGCCTGAATGGTTTTTAGTGTATTCAATAATTTTATAGGCCCTTTATGTAATGTGTATAGGATGTTTTGCAGAGCTGTAGAAGTTCGGGGAAATGATTTTCAATGTGTTTAATAATGTTTTATTCTCCTAATGTATAATAGCTCATTTTACGCAAAGTCATGAAGCTTAAAGAATAACTATAGAGGATTTTTTTTCTGAAAGAAAGTTTAGAAAGAAATTGTGTACACCTTTTTTGAATAAGCAATGCTATCAACAGGAACTTGCTCAAGGCCTAAAATGATATCTTGAAAATAGAGTAAAGCTATAGTGCTAACTTGGGTGCTGTTGGTTTTTTTTACATCTACATCCATACTCCGCAAGCCACCTGATGGTGTGTGGCGGAGGGTACTCTGAGTACCTCTATCGGTTCTCCCTTCTATTCCAGTCTCGTATTGTTCGTGGAAAGAAGGATTGTCGGTAAGCTTCTGTGTGGGCTCTAATCTCTCAGATTTTATCCTCATGGTCTCTTCGCGAGATATACGTAGGAGGGAGCAATGTACTGCTTGACTCTTCGGTGAAGGTATGTTCTCGAAACTTTAACAAAAGCCCGTAGCGAGCTACTGAGCGTCTCTCCTGCAGAGTCTTCCACTGGAGTTTATCCATCAGCTCCGTAATGCTTTCGCGATTACTAAACGATCCTGTAACGAAGCGCGCTGCTGTCCGTTGGATCTTCTCTGTCTCTTCTATCAACACTATCTGGTACGGATCCCACACTGCTGAGCAGTATTCAAGCAGTGGGCGAACAAGCGTACTGTAACCTACTTCCATTGTTTTCGGATTGCATTTCCTTAGGATTCTTTCAATGAATCTCAGTCTGGCATCTGCTTTACCGACGATCAACTTTATATGATCATTCCATTTTAAATCACTCCTAATGCGTACTCCCAGATAATTCATGGAATTAACTGCTTCCAGTTGCTGACCTGCTATTTTGTAGCTAAATGATAAGAGATCTATCTTTCTACGTATTAGCAGCACATTACACTTGTCTACATTGAGATTCAATTGCCACTCCCTGCACCATGCGTCAATTCTCTGCAGATCCTCCTGTATTTCAGTACAATTTTCCATTGTTACAACCTCTCGATATATCACAGCATCATCCGCAAAAAGCCTCAGTGAACTTCCGATGGCATCCACAAGGTCATTTGTGTTGTGAACAGCAACGGTCCTACGACACTCCCCTGCGGCACAACTGAAATCACTCTTACTTCGGAAGACCTCTCTCCATTGAGAATGACAAGCTGCGTTCTGTTATCTAGGAACTCTTCAATCCAATCACACGATTGGTCTGATAGTCCATATGCTCTTACTTTGTTCATTAAACGACTGTGGGGAACTGTATCGAACGCCTTGCGGAAGTCAAGAAACACGGCATCTACCTGTGAACCCGTGTCTATGGCCCTCTGAGTCTCGTGGACGAATAGCGCGATCTGGGTTTCACACGACCGTCTCTTTCGAAACCCATGCTGATTCCTACATAGTAGATTTCTAGTCTCCAGAAAAGTCATTATACTCGAGCATAATACGTGTTCCAAAATTCTACAACTGATCGACGTTAGAGATATAGGTCTATAGTTCTGCACATCTGTTCGACGTCCCTTCTTGGAAACGGGGATGACCTGTGCCCTTTTCCAATCCTTTGGAACGCTACGCTCTTGTAGAGACCTACGGTACACCGCTGCCAGAAGGGGGGCAAGTTCCTTCGCGTACTCTGTGTAAAATCGAACTGGTATCCCATCAGGTCCAGCGGCCTTTCCTCTTTTGAGCGATTTTAATTGTTTCCCTATCCCTCTGTCGTCTATTTCGATATCTACCATTTTGTCATCTGTGCGACAATCTAGAGAAGGAACTACAGTGCAGTCTTCCTCTGTGAAACAGCTTTGGAAAAAGACATTTAGTATTTCGGCCGTTAGTCTGTCATCCTCTGTTTCAGTATCATTTTGGTCACAGAGTGTCTGGACATTTTGTTTTGATCTACCTACTGCTTTGACATAAGACCAAAATTTCTTAGGATTTTCTGCCAAGTCAGTACATAGAACTTTACTTTCGAATTCATTGAACGCCTCTCGCATAGCCCTCCTACCACTACATTTACCTTTGCTTCCGCAGCAGTTTTCTAATTTGGTTGTTGTACCACGGTGGCTCTTTTCCATCTCTTACGATCTTGCTTAGCACATACTCATCTAACGCATATTGTACGATGGTTTTGAACTTTGTCCACTGATCCTCAACACTATCTGTACTTGAGACTATACTTTTGTGTTGAGCCGTCAGGTACACTGAAATCTGCTGTTTGTCACTTTTGCTAAAAAGAAAAATCTTCCTACCTTTTTTAATATTTCTATTTTCGGCTGAAATCATCGATTCTGTAACCGCTTTATGATCGCTGATTCCCTGTTCTGCGTTAACTGTTTCAAATAGTTCGGGTCTGTTTGTCACCAGAACGTCTAATGTGTTATCGCCACGAGTCGGTTCTCTGTTTAACTGCTCAAGGTAGTTTTCAGATAAAGCACTTAAAAAAATTTCAATGGATTCTTTGTCCTTGCCACCCGTTATGAACGTTTGGGTCTCCCAGTCTATATCCGGCAAATTAAAACCTCCACCCAGAACTATAACATGGTGGGGAAATCTATTCGAAATACTTTTCCAAATTATCCTTCAGGTGCTCAGCCACAACAGTTGCTGAGCCAGGGGGCCTATAGAGACCCAATTACCATGTCTGAGCCTGCTTTAACCGTGACCTTCACCCAAATTATTTCACATTTCGGATCTCCGTCCATTTCCTTCGATACTACTGCACTTCTTATCGCTATAAATACACCTCCCCCTTCACTGTCCAGCCTATCTCTGCGGTATACATTCCAATCTGAGTTTAGGATTTCGTTACTGTTTACGTCTGGTTTCAGCCAACTTTCTGTCCCGAGTACTATGTGGGCATTGTGACCGTTTATTAATGAGAGCAGTTCTGGGACCTTTCTATAGACGCTCCTGCAATTTACTATTAGCACATTAATATTGTTATTCCCTGTTGCATTTTGCCTACTCCTACCTTGCCGCGTCTCAGGAGGCGTCTTGTCGGGCCTAGGGAGGGAATTCTCTAACCTAAAAATCCCACATGTACACTCCACACGTACTCCAATACCCTTGTAGCCGCTTGCTATGTGTAGTGCACGCCTGACCTATTCAGGGGAACCCTACATTTCTCCACCCGATAGTGGAGGTCGAGAAATTTGCACCCCAGATCACCGCAGAATCGTCTGAGCCTTTGGTTTAAGCCTTCTACTCGGCTCCAAACCAGAGGACCGCGATCGGTTCTGGGAACGATACTACAAATAGTTAGCTCAGATTCCACCCCGCGAGCGAGGCTTTCCGCCTTCACCAACTCCGCCAACCGCTTGTACGAACTGAGGATGACCTCTGAACCCAGACGGCAGGAGTCATTGGTGCCGACATGAGCAAAAATTTTCAATCGGGTCACCCAGTGCTCTCTATCGCCGCCGGCAGGGCCTCCTCCACATCTCGGATGAGACCTCCCAGCAAGCAGACAGAGTGTACACTGGCCTTCTTTCCCGACCTTTCCGCTATTTCCCTAAGGGGCTCCATCACCCGTCTAACGTTGGAGCTCCCAATAACTAATAAACCCCTCCCCCCGTATGCCTGCTCGGACCTTGCTGAAGGAGCAGCCACATGTCCACTCACAGGCAGAGCGGGCGATGCCACACGGCCAGCCTCCACATTGACCCTCCGCCTCGTGCGTCGCGAACGCCGCTGAACCCGCCACTCCCCTTGGGGAGAGGGTGGCCCAACCGCGTCCGGTACCCGCGAAGAGGTCTCGACAGCAGGAACAGTGGGTGAAGCATGTAACACCTGGGGTGTACCACGCGACGCACCAGACTCCCCACTGGCTCTACACTCCGAGGCAGCAGCCTGAAGACGGCTGACCGCGGCCGTCAACACGTTCAGCTGCTCGCGAACAGTGGCCAGCTCCTCCTGCGTCCGTACACAGCAGTCACACATCCTATCCATCCTAAGAAGTCAATTTACTGTAGAGAGTTAATCAACTTTTAACTAGACTGCTAATTCACTAAAGGCGGCTGATAGTTGACTAAACTGTGGTTGCTAGCCACTTCTTGTAGAAAACAATGAAAATAGCACTACCTGTCTCTGGACTGTATTGAAAACAAACACTAGCACTACTGGCACTATGGTTGAGTAAAGGGACTCTCTCTGACTGTATTCAAAACAAACACGAAATCTATGGAACACTATTACTAGCACTCGACAATTAAAGCTTCCCAAAAGCAAAAACACACGGAAGAAGAAGTGACAAGTAAGAAAAATACAGTTAATACTAAAATTAAGGTAACTCGCTGCACAGCGGAAGTGACGCAGACGGCAGTTACGACGACCAGAGATAACATTTAAAAAAGAAGTAAAGTTTTGGAAAATTTTTCATAAAGTTTTTTGCTTTTGAATTTGAGAACAACAATTGCTGACTAAAGTTTATACACTCCTGGAAATTGAAATAAGAACACCGTGAATTCATTGTCCAAGGAAGGGGAAACTTTATTGACACATTCCTGGGGTCAGATACATCACATGATCACACTGACAGAACCACAGGCACATAGACACAGGCAACAGAGCATGCACAATGTCGGCACTAGTACAGTGTATATCCACCTTTCGCAGCAATGCAGGCTGCTATTCTCCCATGGAGACGATCGTAGAGATGCTGGATGTAGTCCTGTGGAACGGCTTGCCATGCCATTTCCACCTGGCGCCTCAGTTGGACCAGCGTTCGTGCTGGACGTGCAGACCGCGTGAGACGACGCTTCATCCAGTCCCAAACATGCTCAATGGGGGACAGATCCGGAGATCGTGCTGGCCAGGGTAGTTGACTTACACCTTCTAGAGCACGTTGGGTGGCACGGGATACATGCGGACGTGCATTGTCCTGTTGGAACAGCAAGTTCCCTTGCCGGTCTAGGAATGGTAGAACGATGGGTTCGATGACGGTTTGGATGTACCGTGCACTATTCAGTGTCCCCTCGACGATCACCAGTGGTGTACGGCCAGTGTAGGAGATCGCTCCCCACACCATGATGCCGGGTGTTGGCCCTGTGTGCCTCGGTCGTATGCAGTCCTGATTGTGGCGCTCACCTGCACGGCGCCAAACACGCATACGACCATCATTGGCACCAAGGCAGAAGCGACTCTCGTCGCTGAAGACGACACGTCTCCATTCGTCCCTCCATTCACGCCTGTCGCGACACCACTGGAGGCGGGCTGCACGATGTTGGGGCGTGAGCGGAAGACGGCCTAACGGTGTGCGGGACCGTAGCCCAGCTTCATGGAGACGGTTGCGAATGGTCCTCGCCGATACCCCAGGAGCAACAGTGTCCCTAATTTGCTGGGAAGTGGCGGTGCGGTCCCCTACGGCACTGCGTGGGATCCTACGGTCTTGGCGTGCATCCGTGCGTCGCTGCGGTCCGGTCCCAGGTCGACGGGCACGTGCACCTTCCGCCGACCACTGGCGACAACATCGATGTACTGTGGAGACCTCACGCCCCACGTGTTGAGCAATTCGGCGGTACGTCCACCCGGCCTCCCGCATGCCCACTATACGCCCTCGCTCAAAGTCCGTCAACTGCACATACGGTTCACGTCCACGCTGTCGCGGCATGCTACCAGTGTTAAAGACTGCGATGGAGCTCCGTATGCCACGGCAAACTGGCTGACACTGACGGCGGCGGTGCACAAATGCTGCGCAGCTAGCGCCATTGGACGGCCAACACCGCGGTTCCTGGTGTGTCCGCTGTGCCGTGCGTGTGATCATTGCTTGTACAGCCCTCTCGCAGTGTCCGGAGCAAGTATGGTGGGTCTGACACACCGGTGTCAATGTGTTCTTTTTTCCATTTCCAGGAGTGTATATGTGTTAGGGTAAGATGTAGATATTAAGAATGGACACTTAAACGTACTGTATTTTGCAGGTACAAAAAAAATTGTAAAGAACGCGATACGAGACGGCGAGTCATCCGATTTGAGACGGAGTTTGACGCTGTATCCCAATGACGCGCCCATAATGCTACCTATATGTAAGTGTCGAACAGAAGATATTAGAACCCCTTTTGCTTCATCAGAGACAGTTATCAGACCCCAAAGTATTGTGAAAAAAGTGATGGATAAAAAGACGACATTCATAGCGAGTTACATATTTTGTTAGAATTCATTGATACTACTCATAGCAATTTGAAAAAAAGTAATATTGTAGGAAATAATTAGGAGAATAGAATAAAGACCCTCCACAGCGCGAAAACCATAGTGTAGTAAGTTTCTTGGTAACTGATAAAGCGAAGTCAAAAAAAAAGTAGTTGGTTTTGCTTCCATTCCATGTGAAAGATTGAAAATTTTTTGTGTCTTGAAAAACTTGTAGTTTCAAGAAAAAACTAAAGTGTTGACAAATGTAATTAATTTGTTAATTCAAAATGGAAAAAAAATAAATGTTTATGAAAAAAAATTTTGTAGTTTCAAGAAAAAACTAAAGTGTTGACAAATGTAATTAATTTGTTAATTCAATATGGAAAAAAATAAATGTTTATGAAAAAAATTTTGTGAAAAAGATGGGATTTTGAAGTAAAGAAATTTTTGTAAATTAATTTGATTGTATGCTATCAAGTCCTAGCCTTTGACATTCGATGTAACCATATATAATGTTCGCATTTGTTTGAAAGAAAAATCTTTTTTCAGCAAATTTTCATTAGAACTTCCCATAGTTAAGAGTGTCGGTATAGTAAACAATTCATTACTAATAACTTGACGCGATAATAACCGTATAATATACTCAGGAGCAATTTTAGGTTCTTAGGGGGTATGTGACGTTGCAAGTTATTATGGGATGACATTTATTGCAGTAAGATACCTAGACTTGGAACCCGGTGAACATACAGGAGGCTGCAAACTTGTGGCTTAGCCAGGACTCATAGCACATCTGTTGCTACTAACCAGTGTGAGAAGGGCTTCTGTGTCACTTAGGACGACCGTATATTCATACCCCCTACGAATCTAAATAAAACATATTAAATATTAATCGATTATTTTCAAACCTGGTATTCACATATGGATTATTTGGCGAGCAGTTTCTTTTAAAGAAACCCACTGAAAAGGACTGAATGTGAAACTCTTTTATAGTAGCGGATCTGTGACTGAGATTGCGTCATCAATCAGGTCGGACTTGTGTAAATTTCTGGCTGCTTTGCGTGTGAAATTGGTTGTATGAACTATGAACAGAGAACTATAAATACGTTAGTTAGGTAAATGCGTACTTGACAGCCCATTTTCATGTGTGCTAGAAGCAATGAAAAGGCTTATCTACAATTTTGTTGAACATTTACTGTAAGAAAAAATGCACCGTATCCATACCCGAAATCTTGATATATGTGAGATTGCAGGAACTGAAATACTACTAGAGTTTACGCGCACTTTGCAGGACACATATTAGGCGGCGTTTTCTTCAGCGCTTCTTTTTCGCTGTCTAGTAAGTATCTACGCTTGCAGGGTGAAGGGACGTCGAGCAGAAGCCGTACTGAGGTAGGTGGACGTTTATTTTGAACAGTACAACGAAATAATTATTTTAACTTGTCCCGCTGCAATCTTGCAACACAACTGGTTTTTCAGTATCAAAGTGAACCAAGCACAAATCACTGAGCAATGCCTCTTTAAGTTTTTGAAAAGCTTCTTTGCACTCATCTGTCCATACAAAGGGGACGTTCTTGCGACGCAAGCGATGCAATGGAGCTGCGATTTGTGCAGCATTCGGTATGATCCAAATATAATCGTTCATTGTCCCTAAGACTGACTGCAGTTCTGTGACATTGCGAGGTACTGGCAGATCACGTATGGCTAACAAATGTAACTGAAGAGAGTGGACACCTTGACTGTTTATGACATGACCAAGATACTGCAACTCAAGTATAAAAAAATCATCCTTGTCCAGTCTACACTTTAGTCCTGCATCAGATAACACACGAAACACAGCACGCAAAATTGCAATGTGTTCTCAGGTGTACGACCTGCTATGACACTATCGTCCAAATAGTTTGAACAGTTTGGTACTTGAGTAGTAAGCTGTTCCAAACTCCATTGGGAAATAGCAGATGGGGAAGCACTACCAAAAGGCAAACGCAAATATTTAAACAATGGATAAGTATCAATCACAGTTTGTGGGTTGACTGTAGAGTTAAAGTCAACACAGAGGCGAATGCGACCTGAAGGTTTGGGGTGAAAAACCATTGGACTTGCCCATTGACTAGCTCGTATGGGCGCTATAGCTCCGCTATCTTGCAGTTCTTTAATTTCAGCAGCCAATTTATCCCATAATGCAATGGGAACAGTTCTGGCGTGGCAAAATTTCAGCTGAGCATTCTCTTTCATAGAAATACGTGCAACTGGAATTTCACATGTTTTTCACTAAGATGCAAATGAACAAAAAGTTTGTTGGACTGGCGTAGCACTGGAGAAACTGTTTGTTTGCTTGTTTTGCTAATTCCTCCAGCAGCCTTTGGATACACTGCATTGATTACGTGGGCCTTGTTACTGGATTTTTGTGAGCAGGCAGCCATTCCAAAGATATGGATTGTATATGACCTTTCTTTTTACAAGCGTAGCACTGTGCTTGTCTGGGTGGGAAATCCTGGCGTTTGTGCCACGTTTAGCACCAAGGACATGACTTAATTCGATTCAGAGGACTTGGCGTGCGCGAGCTGTTGCTGCTTACTGGGCCAGTTGTGACCAAGGGACGACTCACCCTGACAAATTGGTGGCTGCTCAAATTTATCGATCACTACGGCACCTGAATCATACTGATCTAGCCACATGGGGTAGCCACGCGGTCTGAGAGGCCTTGCCACAGTTTGCACAGCTCCCCTCGTCAGTGGTTCAAGTCCTCCCTTAGACATGGGTGTGTGTTGTCCTTAGCGTAAGTTAAGGTAGTGTGTAAGCCTAGGGATCGATGACCTCGGCAGTTTGCTCTCGTAGGAAGTTACCACCATACTGATCTAGAATTTGCACTACGTGATGGATCGATGGATCTGACTGTTTCTGTTTTCTAAGTTTGATGTCACTAACACTGTACACGATCGCATCAGACAACATCACATCTGAATATAAAGCACCACAAGCACATTTGAATTTGCATTTCCTTGTCATACCCTGCAAATCTGTTACCCATTCACGATATGTTTGGTCTGACCTTTTCTTGCAATGAAGGAATTGGTACCTAGCCGCCACCACATTCCCCTGTTGGTCATAATAGTTAGTTAACGAATCTACAGCCTGATCGTGGGAAAGTTCACTCAGAGTGGCATTAAGGAACCATTTCTGAATGAGGAGAAAAACTACACTTCCTACCATTGACAAAAAGTAATGTAGTTGCACAGTACCTGACATTGTGAGTAGTGATGTGGGCTTCAAACTGTTTCAACCACTCGAGCCATTCCTCCTCTTTTTCGTTAAACTGGCGAAAAGGCGGTATGGCACTCAGAGCTACAGTTGTTGCTTGTTGCACTGCATTTGTCTGATTCGTCAGTAACTGCTGTACCGTGTTTAGAAGAGTGGCAATCTCCTGTGTCTAAAAGTGAAACATCTGTGTAAGCTGCACTGCATCTATCGCTTGCAGCTGAGGCGCCTGAACATAGGGTGGGAGAGGTGAGTTGCTCATTTTGGAATAGGTAAATTCAATAAACAAACAATACAAGAAATAAAAAGAAGCACACAAGCAAAGAAAATTTCTGCAACGCCCACCTGAAAACACTGACTAGAGAAAACACAGCAACACACTGTTAAAACATGTAAACACATGCCCGCAAATAAAAGACAAGGTAGAATTAAGGCACCAGCAAAACACAGCCCATGACAAAACTCGAGGTTTGGGGAAGAGGGCGTCGCTCTGTTGTTCTTACACCTCGTCGCCAAATATGTAGTGTCCAGGAAGCCTGCATACTCGGTGCGCTGTATAAAAACAATCAAACAAGTCGTATTAATGAGTTTTATTACAATAAGAAAATTACAATGTTTAACTTTTACAGTTACACGGTAAAGTATTGGGCAAAATACAAAATAACAATCTTCCTCAGTACAAACAATCCCAAGTCTGTGCTACATAGAGAGTACAAGCGAAGTGACTAGAGTTGACGTTGTTATTGAATTCCTAATCTTGAAGCTGCTATTGAAGTGGGCCATCAGTCAGTCGTGGTGCTTATGTCCTCTTCACATAGGGGCCGCTGCTGTCGCGTTGTCGTCGTGGAGGGAGGTCCTGTCGGCGTGCGATTGGCTGGCTTCTTCTCATAGCCTTCCCTTCCCTGTCGTTCCCGACTGGCGTGACTGCGCTTGACTTTATGCCATAATAAATATAATTTGAACTGAGGGATGCGTTGAAGGTTGCCCCCATACATGTATTATTTGCGTTGTTGTGTCTACGGACACACTACTGACAAAGTCCTCCACGGATCCCGCTCTCAAATAATTGAAGCTTGTCAGCATTAATCAGAAGTTTCTACATCTACATCTACATTTATACTCCGCAAGCCACCCAACGGTGTGTGGCGGAGGGCACTTTACGTGCCACTGTCATTACCTCCCTTTCCTGTTCCAGTCGCGTATGGTTCGCGGGAAGAACGACTGTCTGAAAGCCTCCGTGCGCGCTCTAATCTCTCTAATTTTACATTCGTGATCTCCTCGGGAGGTATAAGTAGGGGGAAGCAATATATTCGATACCTCATCCAGAAACGCACCCTCTCGAAACCTGGACAGCAAGCTACACCGCGATGCAGAGCGCCTCTCTTGCAGAGTCTGCCACTTGAGTTTGCTAAACATCTCCGTAACACTGTCACGGTTACCAAATAACCCTGTGACGAAACGCGCCGCTCTTCTTTGGATCTTCTCTATCTCCTCCGTCAACCCGATCTGGTACGGATCCCACACTGATGAGCAATACTCAAGTATAGGTCGAACGAGTGTTTTGTAAGCCACCTCCTTTGTTGATGGACTACATTTTCTAAGCACTCTCCCAATGAATCTCAACCTGGTACCCGCCTTACCAACAATTAATTTTATATGATCATTCCACTTCAAATCGTTCCGCACGCATACTCCCAGATATTTTACAGAAGTAACTGCTACCAGTGTTTGTTCCGCTATCATATAATCATACAATAAAGGATCCTTCTTTCTATGTATTCGCAACACATTACATTTGTCTATGTTAAGGGACAGTTGCCACTCCCTGCACCAAGTGCCTATCCGCTGCAGATCTTCCTGCATTTCGCTACAATTTTCTAACGCTGCAACTTCTCTGTATACTACAGCATCATCCGCGAAAAGCCGCATGGAACTTCCGACACTATCTACTAGGTCATTTATATATATTGTGAAAAGCAATGGTCCCATAACACTCCCCTGTGGCACGCCAGAGGTTACTTTAACGTTTGTAGACGTCTCTCCATTGATAACAACATGCTGTGTTCTGTTTGCTAAAAACTCTTCAATCCAGCCACACAGCTGGTCTGATATTGCATAGGCTCTTACTTTGTTTATCAGGCGACAATGCGGAACTGTATCGAACGCCTTCCGGAAGTCAAGAAAAATAGCATCTACCTGGGAGCCGGTATCTAATATTTTCTGGGTCTCGTGAACAAATAAAGCGAGTTGGGTCTCACACGATCGCAGTTTACGGAATCCATGTTGATTCCTACAGAGTAGATTCTGGGTTTCCAAAAACGACATGATACTCGAGCAAAAAACATGTTCTAAAATTCTACAACAGATCGACGTCAGAGATATAGGTCTATAGTTTTGCGCATCTGCTCGACGACCCTTCTTGAAGACTGGGACTACCTGTGCTCTTTTCCAATCATTTGGAACCCTCCGTTCCTCTAGAGACTTGCGGTACACGGCTGTTAGAAGGGGGCAAGTTCTTTCGCGTACTCTGTGTAGAGTCGAATTGGTATCCCGTCAGGTCCAGTGGACTTTCCTCTGTTGATTGATTCCAGTTGCTTTTCTATTCCTTGGACACTTATTTCGATGTCAGCCATTTTTTCGTTTGTGCGAGGATTTAGAGAAGGAACTGCAGTGCGGTCTTCCTCTGTGAAACAGCTTTGGATAAATGTGTTTAGTATTTCAGCTTTACGCGTGTCATCCTCTGTTTCAATGCCATCATCATCCCGGAGTGTCTGGATATGCTGTTTCGAGCCACTTACTGATTTAACGTAAGACCAGAACTTCCTAGGATTTTCTGTCAAGTCGGTACATAGAATTTTACTTTCAAATTCACTGAACGTTCACGCATAGCCCTCCTTACGCTAACTTTGACATCGTTTAGGTTCTGTTTGTCTGAGAGGTTTTGGCTGCGTTTAAACTTGGAGTGAAGCTCTCTTTGCTTTCGCAGTAGTTTCCTAACTTTGTTGTTGTACCACGGTGGGTTTTTCCCGTCCCTCACAGTTTTACTCGGCACGTACCTGTCTAAAACGCATTTTACGATTGCCTTGAACTTTTTCCATAAACACTCAACATTGTCAGTGTCTGAACAGAAATTTTCGTTTTGATCTGCTAGGTAGTCTGAAATCTGCCTTCTATTACTCTTGCTAAACAGATAAATCTTCCTCCCTTTTTTTGTATTCCTATTAACTTCCATATTCAGGGATGCTGAAACGGCCTTATGATCACTGATTCCCTGTTCTGCACATACAGAGTCGAAAAGTTCGGGTCTGTTTGTTATCAGTAGGTCCAAGATGTTATCTCCACGAGTCGGTTCTCTGTTTAATTGCTCGAGGTAATTTTAGGATAGTGCACTCAGTATAATGTCACTCGATGCTCTGTCACTACCACCCGTCCTAAACATCTGAGTGTCCCAGTCTATATCTGGTAAATTGAAATCTCCTCCTAAGACTATAACATGCTGAGAAAATTTATGTGAAATGTATTCCAAATTTTCTTTCAGTTGTTCTGCCACTAATGCTGCTGAGTCGGGAGGTCGGTAAAAGGAGCCAATTATGAACCTAGCTCGGTTGTTGAGTGTAACCTCCACCCATAATAATTCACAGCAACTATCCACTTCTACTTCACTACAGGTTAAACTACTACTAACAGCGACGAACACCCAACCACCGGTTGCATGCAATCTATCCTATCTAAACACCGTCTGTACCTTTGTAAAAATTTCGGCAGAATTTATCTCTGGCTTCAGCCAGCTTTCTGAACCTATAACGAATTCAGCTTCAGTGCTTTCTATCAGCGCTTGAAGTTCCGGTACTTTACCAACGCAGCTTCGACAGTTGACAATTACAATACCGATTGCTGCTTGGTCCCCGCATGTCCTGACTTTGCCCCGCACCCGTTGAGGCTGTTGCCCTTTCTGTACTTGCCCAAGGCCATCTAACCTAAAAAACCGCCCAGCCCACGCCACACAACCCCTGCTACCCGTGTAGCCGCTTGTTGCGTGTAGTGGACTCCTGACCTATCCAGCGGAACCCGAAACCCCACCACCCTATGGCGCAAGTCGAGGAATCTGCAGCCCACATGGTCGCAGAACCGTCTCAGCCTCTGATTCAGACCCTCGACTCGGCTCTGTACCAAAGGTCCGCAGTCAGTCCTGTCGACGATGCTGCAGATGGTGAGCTCTGCTTTCATCCCGCTAGCGAGACTGGCAGTCTTCACCAAATCAGATAGCCGCCGGAAGCCAGAGAGGATTTCCTCCGATCCATAGCGACACACATCATTGGTGCCGACATGAGCGACCACCTGCAGATGGGTGCACCCTGTACCCTTCATGGCATCCGGAAGGACCCTTTCCACATCTGGAATGACTCCCCCCGGTATGCACACGGAGTGCACATTGGTTTTATTCCCCTCTCTTGCTGCCATTTCCCTAAGGGGCCCCATTACGCGCCTGACGTTGGAGCTCCCAACTACCAGTAAGCCCACCCTCTGCGACCGCCCGGATCTTGCAGACTGAGGGGCAACCTCTGGAACAGGACAAGCAGCCATGTCAGGCCGAAGATCAGTATCAGCCTGAGACAGAGCCTGAAACCGGTTCGTCAGACAAACCGGAGAGGCCTTCCGTTCAGCCCTCCGGAATGTTATTCGCCCCCTGCCACACCTTGAGACGACCTCCCACTCCACCACAGGTGAGAGATCAGCCTCAATGCGGGCTGCACCTCGTTTTCTTGAGCACCCCAGAACAACCCAGGTGCCAGGTAATGAAAAAAGGGGGGGGGAGGGGGGGTCCTGAGAGTACGTAGCTATGCATACACACCGAAACTTTTCAAAAACATCCACAAGTAAGCACTCGTCGGTGTCCGTGTATAGTCTTGCGTATTCACAAAAATTGGGAATATCGAATTCCTGCCAGACATCCACGGTATACTGATAACATGAACTAGTTACGGCATCGCTGATAAATGCAGATATGTCAGGTAGCCTGGTTTCACAGTTTTTCCTTACTGTCCAGATATTCATTGGGGGAAAACTCCTTTCCTTGTCACAGGCTGAAACTTTCCTTTTTTATGGTATGCAGATCAGGTGATATGCATATCCTCCTGAGATAGAGTTTCAACGAGTTGCAGGAGTAGCGCGTGCGTGAGACACAGCGTCTCAAGGAAGAGAAGTGTAATTCCTGACGTCATTCATTTGAAGAATGAAATGTATTTCTCAACACTTTCAGGCAAGACACTGACCTGATTGTGTTGTAAGCTGCACTACGGAACTTCCCCGTAAGATGACTGTGGTCCCTATGGGGAGTTTCGGCTTTTCTAACAGCAGCCCATAAGTATGACAGTTAACATCATCATTATACAATTTTTTATCCTCCTCCGATTCAGCCATGGGGATGTTTGTGCTGTAAAGCCTACGAACATTGTATGGGTCTTTTTCAATCTCAATGAGCAACCAAACCACAGGATTATCCCCCAAATAAGGGTCATAATGGTTAAGACATGAACCATATGAGCACGCAAGTTGGTACGCTGCTGCATATAGTATGTGTTTTTTTTTGTGAAGGTGGTACGTGAGGCTCAGAGTTCCCTTCACAGCGGGTGATAGGGACAAGGTAATATACAAAGCAAGTGTATACAACAAAAGGACATCGTTCCTGGTGGTGAGTATTGAATTTTAATGAACTTGTTTTCTTCTGTAGGCATGATAACACTTACCGGTTCCTTGGATTCACAGATGCCTTTTTAAATACTTTATTCTGAAAACGTATTTAGACGCCTGAAGCAAATGCGTTTTTTATGTTCTTTTTTCGGCAGTTGTCTGTAAAGGAGGTGGGACATGTCTTTGATCCATACATAATACTGATTGTCACCTTCAGAGAAGAGCAACATGTTTATGTGCAGATCACGCTCACCCGCATATTTCGAAAAATGGAGTGGTCCAACTACAGTAATCTTGTCCTGCTCATCTGGCTTGCTTTTCTGCTTCTTCAGGCCATAAAAGTGAATCGATATTCCAGGATTTTGTGTTTCAGATTTTGGTATGTCCTAAATCTTTATGGAGAACTCGATGCCATCAATGTTATACCCTCCGCGGTTCGTATTTTTGTGCACGACGTATTGGCGTGTATGCTCTGGATGTACAGTCGTGGACAAAACGAGCGAGACCCCTCGCCTTTTCGTTATGCTGATCCGCACGGCTTTAAAGTCTGCTACACAGCATAACAGGCAAGGCGACGAAGTGCTACCAACATACTATGCGCAGGCGTGAAATTGACAAACTATCTGAACTTTTTTAGACTGTATTCCATAATTTGTAAGACTATATTAATGCTGATTAGTGTGTTAAATACAACACGTAAATATAAGACAGAACTGAAAGAACAAACGCTAATTGGTATGAACTGGACAAATAAAAATGAATTTCAACTTATCGAGATGACTTAACTGTTTCAGTAAGACAAAGAACCCCAGATCGTTACGAAGTAGCAAAATATTATCCGCATTCGGCCGCGAAACGGTCTGTGTCAACGTTCAGACCAGTCATACTGGATTACCGTTGCTGACCTACCATGAAAGTGTGCAAATTTAGCAATGCATGAAGATTCATAACGAAATTCAGTTAAAAATCATTCAGTGCCACACTTAAGTCAATTCCATTATTGACAGAAGCGGAAAAAGTAGGCAGTAACATGTATGAAATTCTACAAGAGTGTCATATTGACATGCACAGGGCGCCAGTACAGAATAAAGGTAGCGATAAAACGTATTGGGTGCGCGAGAATTTCTTAAAATTGCTTTACTGATATTCTACCTGCCTCCATAGAGATTAGAACCGAAAACAAACCAGACCTTCCTTTCACTATGCTAGCAGACAACCTAGGCAAACAGCCCTCTATTATTACCCCAGACATGAACAAGCAGGCAATTTCGAAATGAAAATCTGCAGTTTCTGTTGCATAGAGCTTTCTGGACTCAAAAACATGAATTTTCTTCCTTTATGTCACCGCTTATGTGACAATCATTCGGGATGTTTATCGAAATAACAAATTACTGTTATTAGAGAGTAAATTTTGTAGGATAATTCTGCACCACCCCAGGAAATAAACGGCTACATAGCTGCCAAACGTATTCTGCATTGTTTCGAATTCTCCACTAGACTCGCCACAGCCAGAAAACGTTCATTAGCAGAAGTGTTTCTTAAGCTAGCTAGCAATGAGAATGTTCGTACTTCTAAAACGCGGTGGCATTAATACTGGGATGTGAATTACCACGTGTATAGGCAAATACATTCTATTTGCATTCCTGTAAACGTGATTTGGATCGAAAACGTAGCTACGACTAATATGCTTATGTATCGACAGCAACTAGAACATTTCGAATAAAGAGTAGCGGGTGTTATTTATGCGGCCCTCATCTTCAGTGTTTTCGTTGTTAGGATTTCGTCACCTAAACCGGTAAAAACGGAACCCTACTAGTCTCACTTTCTTGACCGTCTATCGGTCTACCCAACCCTTAAAACCCGTTTACCTCCAGAACGGGTGGACATAATAAGCGGAAATGTATCGCACTTCTTGCTGTAACCGGTCCCATGCTGGTGTAAAAAAGTGAGCTTCTATGTCAACGCAATCAAAAGATACGACGGTTTATGTAAAGAAAATTTACGCGAAAGGTCAAAAAATGGCTTCAAGAACTATGCGACCTAACTGCTTAGGTCATCAGCCCCTAGACCTAGAACTACTTAAACCTAGCTAGCCTAAGGGCATCACAGACATCTATGCCCGAGGTAGAATTCCAACCTTCGACTGAAGCAGCCGTGCGGTTCGTCACTGAAGCGCCTGGAACCGCTCGGCCACCGCAACGCGGCGAAACCCTACTCACCTCATGTATAATGATAATATATACTGTCTAGTGAGGATAAACTGTATTCGCCAGCAACTCAGATCGTTTGCTCACGGAACTTTTACGAAGCTACATTCAAACTTTGTCGAAGTCGTCTGCAATATCCATTACAAACACCCTAGGAACTTCGTATGCGATATCCACTTCTGAAGACGCTGGCAGATACTGCAGTACTATAACAAGTAGGTGGGAATTTATTGTTATTGGTCCACGCATGACACTTTATTTCAATATCAATTTAACGCGCCTAGGTGTTTGTATATGCCTGAAACTATTGAACAAAAAGTAAATAAACAACAAACGAGCCGGCCGCGGTGGTCTCGCGGTTCTAGGCGCGCAGTCCGGAACCGTGCGACTGCTACGGTCGCTGGTTCGAATCCTGCCTGGGGCATGGATGTGTGTGATGTCCTTAGGTTAGTTAGGTTTAAGTAGTTCTAAGTTCTAGGGGACTTATGACCACAGCAGTTGAGTCCCATAGTGCTCAGAGGCATTTGAACCATTTTGAAACAGCAAACAACTTCGATGTTTAAATCAAATGAAAGTCACATGTCGTAATTAAAACATAATTTCGTCGTTACATCTACATGACTACATCAACAGGATTTCTTGGCAATCCGGACTTACGGCCTGGCAGAAGGTTAGGGTTATTTCTCTACCGTCCCACTCATTAACAGTGTGCGGGAAAAAGGACCACTTAAATCTTTTCTTGCGAGCCTTGAATTACATTATTACTATGGTTTCTTCCTGTGTTCCCGAGGAAATACCCCGATCTTGCTGAAACTTCGCTCAGTGAAAGCGGGGACAAAATAAGCGAACACGTGTCTCGGCTTATCTGCTTACACTCTACCGCTTCTGAGAAAACGACGGTCAAAGTTTTCAATGCGCTGTTACTATAGTGTAGACACCTCTTAGCGGGTAAGCATTCAACTGGAGCGGTGGCTCTGCGGCTACCATAGCGATTTCTGAACTTTGCGCTGCGAGTTCGAAACCCGGTTTTTCCTTTTTTTTCCCCTCACTCTCTGAATTTTCTACGAATGTTTATTCCAATTTATGTTGAAACACTGTTGTCGTTATTCGTCAGTTAATTTACTGTGTAAAGAAATAAGTTAAAAAGGGAACACACAGTGCGTAGTGGGGCGATCACTCTGTTGTAGAAATAATTCAGAAGCCAAGATCGCTTAAATATTGTTTACTGGATAACCGGTTTCAACACACTAAAGGTGCCATCATCGGATCTGAATGTAGATTAACATTTATAAAATATTTGGTTATAACGATACATGAGGCAGCCCAGATGATGTTAGATCAGCTTGTCTCATTCGTTTATTACTTTTTAATTCATTCATTACACATAAAGTTAATTGGCGAATAATGACAACATTATTTCAACATAACTTAGAAAAAAACATTCGTAGATAATTCTGATAGAGAGGCAGGAAAATAAAATAATTAAAAAACCCAATATGGTATGGAACACGGGAATCAGTGTTAAGAAGGAACGACGGTAGCCACCGCTTCAATTGCGTTCTCGGCTGCAGAAGGTATCTACACTAGAGCAACAGCGCGTTGATAACTTTGACCGTCGTTTTCTCGGAAACGGTCGAGTGTCTGCAGATAAGCCGAAACACATGTTCGCTTATTTTGTCCTCTCCTTCACTGAGCAAAGTTTCGGGACAATCAGCCTATGACATTTGGCGAGTTCCCCTCGCTCGTCGAGTCGCTTCTTACGCCCGGCGAGAATTATGTATGCCTCCGAGTAAACTGCGCCACCTGGAAACACGGCGAGCGGGGATAAACACGTTTTCCTTCTTATAAGGCAACCTTCTACAGATAATATTCACGAAGTGTTCTTCAGGTTGCCTCAGATATTTCAGAAATGTTTCTTGCCTCAGGCCTGCCGCATATGCAAAACGTAAACATTTCATTTCATGTAATATTTATCAGGATAAGACATGACAAGAGTGGACCAGTCACTTCTGAGAAAAATTAGAGATTCTAAGTTGCTCCACTATGTAATGACACGGGCACGGGCTTGCGATCTGTCTTTTATGCCATCGATTTCCGTGTTACACATACTTGGCCACTGCGTTGCGGCTGCCATCTTGGAGGAGGCAGTCTGTTTCCTGCCAGCGCTGTTTCCGCAGCCAATATTAACCGCGACGAATCATTCAGTCAACGCTAAATGGCCCATCTGGCTGAGGCAGACAAGGGCGCTATAATACTCCATGCAGAGGGATCTTCAAATGCCGAAATAGCGAGAACTATGGGTCTTCACAAGTCGACGGTAGCCAGGTGGATCAGACGAAAGGAAGAGAGTGGTAACTTGAATGGGAGGCCTCATGGCCGTCGCCGCAAAACAACGCAAGCTCAGGATCAGCAGATACGCCGTTTCAGTGAGAACCACCCATTTGTCAACGCACGACAAATCAGCAAATTCATGAAGCTTGGAATGAGTTACTTGAATCTCCTAGTTCTGTGGCTCGAGTTGTGGGCTCAATGCCCAACAGACTTCCAGCTGTTGTGGAAGCCAAAGGAGGCTATACGCGATTTTTTTTTACAGACTTATGTTTTATATAATTTCAAGGAAACGCAATAAGTGGAATGGGGACAAACAAATTAATTCACAGCAAGATATGTAATATTTAGTTTGATAAGAGAAGAAATACTCACCTTATATATTCATTCAGTCTCTATAAAATACGTGACACACGTGTGTATGCAAGAAGGGTACAAAACAGTTCAGCACAAAATAAAAATGTTGAGGAGAAGCTCCCCGATGAAGACGTAATTGCAGAACAAAAGTTGGGCTAGAAGGAGAGGTAAGGAGGCCCGAAAAAGCAGAACAAAATCAAATACCCAATAGACTTTGAGTAGTTGTCGCAGCAAAGGGCGGTTGGTATATGCGATTCGGAGCAACTGTACAAGAATAGTTTTATTTACTGATTTTTGAGGCTTTATTTTGTGACGGCTAAACAGTGCTGCATCATGAGACCCGCTATTTTTCCACATGTGGCTAAACATCAGAGCTGAAAAAATTTTGAGAGGTACCGAAGTTCTCTGGAAGAGTAAAGTGTTTTAGACAAGAAGATGATTTTTAGTTCATTTCATTTTAACCATTCACACTATGCTTCGACATTCTAATCTTTGATTTCATTTTATTATTACGTATCTTTCCTTCAGTGAAAGTCAACGGTAGTAAGTTTCAAGATATGAAGAATAACTGGAAGTTTTTAATTTGTGGAATAGCGTATTTAACAATTCATATTTTCAACAAATCTGTAGTTATAGGACATATTAAGAAGCAAGTAAAAATGGCACTGTGGAAAGATCAGGTTGGCCTCTAAAGGGTAACGACGGTAAAATAGCAAATACTAAACAATGGGTAACAACTATTGTTGATGGTGAGTAGCCGTAATCGATATGTCACTTTTCCGTAATTGTATTTCTGAAGTTTATCGTCAATCCTAGGACTGACATCGATACTCTGTTTTACGTAAAGAATACAACCTTCAAAATTTATTTAGCAGCGCAGAATATTAAATCACAGTTTATAGATCAGGAACCTAATCCAACTGCCTTTAATTTTATTCTCACGGATGACTTTGGGACAGTAAATAACAAGAGAAATAACAAAACTCTCAGAATCAATATATAGAATTCAAGTGTCCAGTGGATTCAAAAGTTTGCTATAATAGCGATTAATTGCTTTTACAGACTCCTTCATGCCTACATTTTCTATCAGACAATGTTTGAAACTAGGACTAAGAAGGTAAACAATTTTTCCACAAATTGTCAAATTGGAAGTCGGAGAGACAGTTACACAAATTACGATGACAACAAACGTTTTTCAAGTAAACTGATCACAGGAGGAATCCAACGCATTTATTGTGAGTTACATGCACAGTATGTAAACTGGCAACGCCACCAACACACAATACCACTAACAAGGGAACATCCCCATCGCACCGCCCTCAGATTTAGTTATAAGTTGATACAGGGGATAGGCCTTGAAAAACTGAACACAGATCAATCGAGAAAACAGGAAGAAGTTGTGTGGAAGTATGAAAAAAATAAGCAAAATATACAAACTGAGTAGTCCATGCGCAAGATAGGCAACATCAAGGATAGGGTGAGCTCAGGAGCGCCGTGATCCCGTGGTTAGCGCACGCAGCTGCGGAACGAGAGGTCCTTCCGTCAAATTTTCCCAGGAGTGAAAAGTTTAATTTTTATTTTCAGACAATTATTATCTGTCCGTCCGTCCGTCCGATGCGAGGTAACCGCGCCGTAGTATGATGACGCTACACCAAAAAAACATCGAAAGACATGACGTCAGTCGACTATAGCGCACGGAAGAGAGAGTATTCCTGCTAATGAGGCTCCCTGGCTGGCAGTTAACTGTTCGCTACTTTGGACGAGAGTGCATTAAATACGTGCGATGCATTGCGTGGGCAATATGAATCCAGCAAATATAGCTCGTGACTCCAATAACAATGTCAATGAATATTTTCCGAACTGTAAGGCATCGGAAAGTTCCTTAAGGGATCGAACGATTGTCGAACATTTGTATGATTATTTCCTACATTTGTTGAATAACAGTACGTGTGGTGATGATGGTCTGAAAATAAAAAAAATCAAACAACTATCCCGAGGGAAGACTTAAACCAACGACCTCTCGTTCTGCAGCTCCTCACGCTAACCACGCGACCACTGCGCTCCCGTGCTCAAGCTATCCTTGATGTTGCTTATCATGCACACGGACTACTCAGTTTGTTTGGTTTGAATATTTTTTTCATACGTCCACACAACTTCTTCCTGTTTTTCGAATGATCTGTGTTCAGTTTTCAAGGCCAATCCACTGTGTCAACTTATAACTAAATCTGAGGAGGGTGCGATGGGGAGGTTCCCTTGTTAGCTATGAAACAACTGTAGCAAAACGGAGCATCCTCGTTATCCATGTGATGGATAAGACGACTAATTCGCAACATAAATGTCAATGTAAGCATCAGTTTCTGTTGGAACGTGCTTCCCGGACCAAATAACATACATTTCCTACGTCTTCAATGCGAATCATGTAGCAAATGTAATTTAAAGGACATAAAAATATCGAGTGAATTTACTAAAATAATTATGAACCACTTGAATTTGCATTCAACAGGCAATGTTCAGAAGTCTGGTGTAGGAGTACTGCATGCTCTAATTCGAAACAACAAAAATCAACAGAGTAACTATTATCATCAGGTCACTCATCGAGCATTCCTATGCAGTACTGTTACTGGTGACGTGTTATGATGCCTTTATCGTTAACTTCCTAAGAAGAAATTAAAGGCTGAGCCCCACCAAAAGACGTAAACTCGAGGAGAGAGTTGCGTGAACATATTATTTTACATCTGATAAATCCAAAAGTGTGTTTTGGGCTACGAATTCTGCCCCCAGGGTGTGTGCAACACAGCTGGAATTTGTTGCCAACAACTGAGTCACCTTTCGGTCACAGTGTAAGAAAATCGAGCAACAAAACTACATCACCTGTGCTACTGCATGATAACGCACTATGTTGATTTGAGAAACAAAACTATCCAGGAGATTGATAGGAAAGTCGTCTCTCAGGCACATTTGTATTGATAGGGAAGTCCTCTCTCAAGCACTTGTCCCTCTCGTCATATATTTGTAAAATTTTACCTTTCCCACTCTAGATCGATCAACCGTCAAGGCAATTCATTTCTAGACGAAAATACTTTTAAAACTACTCTTGTTTATTGACATCGTTAGAACAAGTAGGTTTCTACAGGCGTAGAATTTGTAAACAACTTTAGCATTGTCATATCGTTTTAGATATCGTGAAAGAAAATTCTGCTGCTAATTAATTTCTCTTTGATAATTACTGTTGCGTTTAGTAAACTAATGGAAAATGCAATTAAAATATTCACTGTACTAATACAAACTAAAGTCAGCTTAATACAGAAACATCACGACGGCAGTCTATCTTAATAAAGCATTAAGTTTCTGTGAGACAATTGGGCTTATTTTAACACGAATTAGTAGGATATTACAGACTTTACACTTAGAAAAGATCTGTATTTATTTCATTTCCTGTACCATTCGTAAGTGTTATGAAAATGGGGCTTTTCATAGATAAAATTATGTATTCACAACAACAAAAAAATGTCGGCAGAAAACAAAAGTGGCATTATGAATCTGGCAGTACCGTAAGGTTTTCACTCTGACACTAAGAGTTACTGAAAGTAGCAAGAAGAATTTTGCTCGAGCGTTGTCTTACGATTCCCTTATTAAGTTTTTATCTGCCTGCTTGTAGCTGTGCTACAAAAGAATTAAAAATCTGGCTTTCAGCAAGTCTCGAAAGGCGAACAAAAGCAGCTTGCACCTGGTTACTAAGCATGTTACCTGGGGACTGGTTTTTTCTTAAAGCGGGAAGACATCCTTTTGTGGTTCAATTGGCAAATGTCAGTCAGACGTGTGACGTTAGTCTAAGCGTTTCGGTGTGTTGAATTTGTACCAATGATTTTTCTACACGTTTTTTCTGTCCCAAATAGAGTTGAAGTCTCCCATTAGTATTTTCACGTCATCTTGGTGAATTTTGCTCATGGTATTTTCGAGTGTGTTCCAGAATTTTTCAACATTGTCGGTGTTTTTCTTATTTTCGATGTTGGTGGGTTCAAATGGTTCAAATGGCTCTGAGCACTATGGGACTTAACTGCTGTGGTCATCAGTCCCCTAGAACTTAGAACTAGTTAAACCTAACTAACCTAAGGACATCGCACACATCCATGCCCGAGGCAGGATGCGAACCTGCGACCGTAGCGGTCGCGCGGTTCCAGACTGTAGCGCCTAGAACCTCTCGAACACTCCGGCCGTCGATGTTGGTGGGGACACGTGCATTGATGAGTGTATATGTTTTACTGGGGCTCTGAATGACCATAGTCATAAGTCGCTTGTTGACGGGCCAGCCGCGGTGGCCGAGCGGTTCTTGGCTCTTCAGTCTGGAACCGCGCGACTGCTACGGTCGCAGGTTCGAATCCAGCCTTGGGCATGAATTTGTGTGATGTCCTTAGATTAGCTAGGTATAAGTAGTTCTAAGTTCTAGGAGACTGATGACCTCCACTGTTAAGTTCCATAGTGCTCAGAGCCATTGGAACCTTTTGATTGTCGATCGGTGTGAATTCTTTGGCAGAGTTGATAGATCGGTGTTCGAGAAATTCAATGCCGAAGATTGGTACGCCTTTCGTTACCTTTTGTTGTATTCTGCTCTTGAAGATGCAATGGTTTCCCTAATACACGGTTTCATTGTCAGTTAGTCGTGGTTCTTGAAGTGCAAGGATGAGAATTTTTTGTCGGTCCATTTCTTTTGTGAAATTATTTAGTTTTCGTGTTTGGATCAAGGTATCGATATTTACTTGTAAATGCATGTTTTTTGCTTGTAGGGAAATTTACCAGAGATCTTCGATATTCTCTGTCGTGCTAACCTGGACTCCCCAGAATCCGAAAATCCAACTGCCGCCTGTCGACAGCCGGGTTGTGTACCACCTGGGATAAAGTTGACTTTGCTTGCATAGTTTACGTTTGCTTGTGTTTCATTGGTTGTGCTTGGGTGATACCAGGACCGGACAGGACCAGAGGGTGTTGAAGCCTTTGAAAGCAAATATTTTCAGCCAAGCTCATTGAGCTAACACGGTGACCAGAGTAACGGTGATTTTCACTCAGACGTGTCTGGATTTTGCGTTCAACGGATTGAGTAGCCGTTCAGGATTGTGTTAGTATTTGGTTCACCCCTAGTATTTGATTTCCTCGGTACCACCCATATGGGGGAGGGTTTCCACTATCCGCCACACGCGATTATTATTATTATTATTATTATTATTATTATTGTCATTATGTCTCAGCAAATCCCATATGGTGTATCTTCCCACCACTGAAATAGATGTGTATTGTTCGATTCAGTATTTCCATCACATAAATGTGGTTTATAATTACGTTACATTGCTACTAGTAGACATATTTCTCACTTTTTCTTAGACAGTTGCTACCTGTTACTCCATCATAGGAATTTATGTGCGAAGCATTGTTGAAATACAGACGTTCAAATTATCCGATTTCTGTAATTTCATTTCGATACCAGATCGTTCTAATCGGATTCAGCCAGGTAGTCTTAATGTGGATATCCGACCACGACTGTCATCATATGATAGACTGTGTAAACCACATTCTTTATCGGACTGTTGAATATAGATCACTTATCTATGACAGGACCTGAATTCTTAAACACTGTGGAAAATAATAATCCGATGTGCTTATTACAAATACGTTATTCCAATATAAATATGTGAACTAACGAGATAACAGTTTATTTACAGGAGCAGAACTAATGTTCAAATGTTCAAATGTGTGTGAAATCGTATGGGACTTAACTGCTAAGGTCATCAGTACCTAAGCTTACACACTACTTAACCTAAATCATCCTAAGGACAAACACACACACCCATGCCCGAGGGAGGACTCGAACCTCCGCCGGGATCAGCCACGCAGCTCATGACTGCAGCGCCCCTGACCGCTCGGCTAATCCCGCGCGGCTACTAAAAGTATACTCGTCCACAAAACCCATGTGGACAATTATCTGATAATCGGTCAAGCTTTGCTTTGTCGCAGCTCTTTAGGATACAAGTCCATTTACTTTCAGGCTCTTACATACAATTCTTGCAATGCAAGGTAATTGAAAAAACTCATCCACTCGACGCCAACTGAGGAACTGACTGGTGCATGTGTTGTTCAACACACAGTAGTTGTCACCCTCACTGGAATCAATGAGTGTGTGCGTGCGTGTGTGTGTGTGTGTGTGTGTGTGTGTGTGTGTGTGTGTGTGTGTGTGTGTGAGTGAGTTTTCGTGTTAATGCACAATCTGAATCAATACTATTAACATCAGACAGAACAGCGGGCATCAAATATGACTGTAAAGTATGTTAATGCGATGGGAAGTTACAAACTGAATTTTCACCTAACCCACGTCCTGCATATAACGTTAAGTAAGATGTATTAACTCCATAGTATCGTTAGCAGAGAGTGCGCTCTTGTTGTCGAGGCCTGCGACAAGCGCAGCGATCAGCACTGCCCAATGCCGCCGCGATTTGTTTATGTTGGCTGAGCGTGGACACTGCAGCAGACGCTTCGCCATAAACAGAAAGAAATCACCTTGGCTCTGACTGCAGTGTGCGGATATCACTGCCTGCGTGTTCTTATAGTAACCAACGTGAGACTCTACTCACAGGTGCCATGGAGCAATTGCAACGGGTATCATGTCATTAGTCATGAGAATATTAACCAGTGATGAAATGTCCACTCTATTTGAATCCTAAGAAAATAGGAACCTTCTCACAAAGGAATGTGAGGTGATATCAAAATTTATCCAACATACAAAAATTAACTGCAGGGCTTTCATGTATGCAGTAGTAGCACACAAGGAAATAATATGTCTTGGAAGCGTATATTTCATTTCCTCTTCTCATATTAAAGTCCTTGTTTTAGAATGAAGTGAGAAAATTAACGCGAAAAACTTAAGTTCCTGAGAAGCATATAAGTCATTTCCTCGTCTCATATCATAGCTTTTGTTTTAGTATGAGGTGAAAAAATAAACAGTTTACGGCTCTGAAACATAATATGACACCAGATTCTTATCGTAGGCGCTATCGGAAACGCAAAAAGCAGGGAGCTGTCCATTCTTTTGTCCTAAAGAGCTGCGACAAAGCAAAGCTTGACCGATTATCAGATAATTGTCCACATGGGTTTTGTGGACGAGTATACTTTTAGTAGCCGCGTGGGATTAGCCGAGCGGTCAGGGGCGCTGCAGTCATGAGCTGCGTGGCTGATCCCGGCGGAGGTTCGAGTCCTCCCTCGGGCATGGGTGTGTGTGTTTGTCCTTAGGATGATTTAGGTTAAGTAGTGTGTAAGCTTAGGTACTGATGACCTTAGCAGTTAAGTCCCATACGATTTCACACACATTTGAACATTTGAACATTAGTTCTGCTCCTGTAAATAAACTGTTATCTCGTTAGTTCACATATTTATATTGGAATATCGTATTTGTAATAAGCACATCGGATTATTATTTTCCACAGTGTTTAAGAATTCAGGTCCTGTCATAGATAAGTGATCTATATTCAACAGTCCGATAAAGAATGTGGTTTACACAGTCTATCATATGATGACAGTCGTGGTCGGATATCCACATTAAGACTACCTGGCTGAATCCGATTAGAACGATCTGGTATCGAAATGAAATTACAGAAATCGGATAATTTGAACGTCTGTATTTCAACAATGCTTCGCACATAAATTCCTATGATGGAGTAACAGGTAGCAACTGTCTAAGAAAAAGTGAGAAATATGTCTACTAGTAGCAATGTAACGTAATTATAAACCACATTTATGTGATGGAAATACTGAATCGAACAATACACATCTATTTCAGTGGTGGGAAGATACACCATATGGGATTTGCTGAGACATAATGACAATAATAATAATAATAATAATAATAATAATAATAATAATCGCGTGTGGCGGATAGTGGAAACCCTCCCCCATATGGGTGGTACCGAGGAAATCAAATACTAGGGGTGAACCAAATACTAACACAATCCTGAACGGCTACTCAATCCGTTGAACGCAAAATCCAGACACGTCTGAGTGAAAATCACCGTTACTCTGGTCACCGTGTTAGCTCAATGAGCTTGGCCGAAAATATTTGCTTTCAAAGGCTTCAACACCCTCTGGTCCTGTCCGGTCCTGGTATCACCCAAGCACAACCAATGAAACACAAGCAAACGTAAACTATGCAAGCAAAGTCAACTTTATCCCAGGTGGTACACAACCCGGCTGTCGACAGGCGGCAGTTGGATTTTCGGATTCTGGGGAGTCCAGGTTAGCACGACAGAGAATATCGAAGATCTCTGGTAAATTTCCCTACAAGCAAAAAACATGCATTTAAAAGTAAACATCGATACCTTGATCCAAACACGAAAACTAAATAATTTCACAAAAGAAATGGACCGACAAAAAATTCTCATCCTTGCACTTCAAGAACCACGACTAACTGACAATGAAACCGTGCATTAGGGAAACCATTGCATCTTCAAGAGCAGAATACAACAAAAGGTAACGAAAGGCGTACCAATCTTCGGCATTGCATTTCTCGAACACCGATCTATCAACTCTGTCAAAGAATTCACACCGATCGACAATCAAAAGGTTCCAATGGCTCTGAGCACTATGGAACTTAACAGTGGAGGTCATCAGTCTCCTAGAACTTAGAACTACTTATACCTAGCTAATCTAAGGACATCACACAAATTCATGCCCAAGGCTGGATTCGAACCTACGACCGTAGCAGTCGCGCGGTTCCGGACTGAAGAGCCAAGAACCGCTCGGCCACCGCGGCTGGCCCGTCAACAAGCGACTTATGACTATGGTCATTCAGAGCCCCAGTAAAACATATACACTCATCAATGCACGTGTCCCCACCAACATCGACGGCCGGAGTGTTCGAGAGGTTCTAGGCGCTACAGTCTGGAACCGCGCGACCGCTACGGTCGCAGGTTCGCATCCTGCCTCGGGCATGGATGTGTGCGATGTCCTTAGGTTAGTTAGGTTTAACTAGTTCTAAGTTCTAGGGGACTGATGACCACAGCAGTTAAGTCCCATAGTGCTCAGAGCCATTTGAACCATTTGAACCCACCAACATCGAAAATAAGAAAAACACCGACAATGTTGAAAAATTCTGGAACACACTCGAAAATACCATGAGCAAAATTCACCAAGATGACGTGAAAATACTAATGGGAGACTTCAACTCTATTTGGGACAGAAAAAACGTGTAGAAAAATCATTGGTACAAATTCAACACACCGAAACGCTTAGACTAACGTCACACGTCTGACTGACATTTGCCAATTGAACCACAAAAGGATGTCTTCCCGCTTTAAGAAAAAACCAGTCCCCAGGTAACATGCTTAGTAACCAGGTGCAAGCTGCTTTTGTTCGCCTTTCGAGACTTGCTGAAAGCCAGATTTTTAATTCTTTTGTAGCACAGCTACAAGCAGGCAGATAAAAACTTAATAAGGGAATCGTAAGACAACGCTCGAGCAAAATTCTTCTTGCTACTTTCAGTAACTCTTAGTGTCAGAGTGAAAACCTTACGGTACTGCCAGATTCATAATGCCACTTTTGTTTTCTGCCGACATTTTTTTGTTGTTGTGAATACATAATTTTATCTATGAAAAGCCCCATTTTCATAACACTTACGAATGGTACAGGAAATGAAATAAATACAGATCTTTTCTAAGTGTAAAGTCTGTAATATCCTACTAATTCGTGTTAAAATAAGCCCAATTGTCTCACAGAAACTTAATGCTTTATTAAGATAGACTGCCGTCGTGATGTTTCTGTATTAAGCTGACTTTAGTTTGTATTAGTACAGTGAATATTTTAATTGCATTTTCCATTAGTTTACTAAACGCAACAGTAATTATCAAAGAGAAATTAATTAGCAGCAGAATTTTCTTTCACGATATCTAAAACGATATGACAATGCTAAAGTTGTTTACAAATTCTACGCCTGTAGAAACCTACTTGTTCTAACGATGTCAATAAACAAGAGTAGTTTTAAAAGTATTTTCGTCTAGAAATGAATTGCCTTGACGGTTGATCGATCTAGAGTGGGAAAGGTAAAATTTTACAAATATATGACGAGAGGGACAAGTGCTTGAGAGAGGACTTCCCTATCAATACAAATGTGCCTGAGAGACGACTTTCCTATCAATCTCCTGGATAGTTTTGTTTCTCAAATCAACATAGTGCGTTATCATGCAGTAGCACAGGTGATGTAGTTTTGTTGCTCGATTTTCTTACACTGTGACCGAAAGGTGACTCAGTTGTTGGCAACAAATTCCAGCTGTGTTGCACACACCCTGGGGGCAGAATTCGTAGCCCAAAACACACTTTTGGATTTATCAGATGTAAAATAATATGTTCACGCAACTCTCTCCTCGAGTTTACGTCTTTTGGTGGGGCTCAGCCTTTAATTTCTTCTTAGGAAGTTAACGATAAAGGCATCATAACACGTCACCAGTAACAGTACTGCATAGGAATGCTCGATGAGTGACCTGATGATAATAGTTACTCTGTTGATTTTTGTTGTTTCGAATTAGAGCATGCAGTACTCCTACACCAGACTTCTGAACATTGCCTGTTGAATGCAAATTCAAGTGGTTCATAATTATTTTAGTAAATTCACTCGATATTTTTATGTCCTTTAAATTACATTTGCTACATGATTCGCATTGAAGACGTAGGAAATGTATGTTATTTGGTCCGGGAAGCACGTTCCAACAGAAACTGATGCTTACATTGACATTTATGTTGCGAATTAGTCGTCTTATCCATCACATGGATAACGAGGATGCTCCGTTTTGCTACAGTTGTTTCATAGCTAACAAGGGAACCTCCCCATCGCACCCTCCTCAGATTTAGTTATAAGTTGACACAGTGGATTGGCCTTGAAAACTGAACACAGATCATTCGAAAAACAGGAAGAAGTTGTGTGGACGTATGAAAAAAATATTCAAACCAAACAAACTGAGTAGTCCGTGTGCATGATAAGCAACATCAAGGATAGCTTGAGCACGGGAGCGCAGTGGTCGCGTGGTTAGCGTGAGGAGCTGCAGAACGAGAGGTCGTTGGTTTAAGTCTTCCCTCGGGATAGTTGTTTGATTTTTTTTATTTTCAGACCATCATCACCACACGTACTGTTATTCAACAAATGTAGGAAATAATCATACAAATGTTCGACAATCGTTCGATCCCTTAAGGAACTTTCCGATGCCTTACAGTTCGGAAAATATTCATTGACATTGTTATTGGAGTCACGAGCTATATTTGCTGGATTCATATTGCCCACGCAATGCATCGCACGTATTTAATGCACTCTCGTCCAAAGTAGCGAACAGTTAACTGCCAGCCAGGGAGCCTCATTAGCAGGAATACTCTCTCTTCCGTGCGCTATAGTCGACTGACGTCATGTCTTTCGATGTTTTTTTGGTGTAGCGTCATCATACTACGGCGCGGTTACCTCGCATCGGACGGACGGACGGACAGATAATAATTGTCTGAAAATAAAAATTAAACTTTTCACTCCTGGGAAAATTTGACGGAAGGACCTCTCGTTCCGCAGCTGCGTGCGCTAACCACGGGATCACGGCGCTCCTGAGCTCACCCTATCCTTGATGTTGCCTATCTTGCGCATGGACTACTCAGTTTGTATATTTTGCTTATTTTTTTCATACTTCCACACAACTTCTTCCTGTTTTCTCGATTGATCTGTGTTCAGTTTTTCAAGGCCTATCCCCTGTATCAACTTATAACTAAATCTGAGGGCGGTGCGATGGGGATGTTCCCTTGTTAGTGGTATTGTGTGTTGGTGGCGTTGCCAGTTTACATACTGTGCATGTAACTCACAATAAATGCGTTGGATGCCTTCTGTGATCAGTTTACTTGAAAAACGTTTGTTGTCATCGTAATTTATGTAACTGGCTCTCCGACTTCCAATTTGACAATTTGTGGAAAAATTGTTTACCTCGTTAGTCCTAGTTTCAAACATTGTCTGTCTGACGGAAAACGTAGGCATGAAGGGGTCTGTAAAAAGCAATTAATCGCTATTATAGCAAACTTTTGAATTCACATGACACTTGAATTCTCTATATTGATTCTGAGAGTTTTCTTATTTCTCTTGTTATTTACTGTCTCAATGTCATCCGTGAAAATAAAATTAAAGGCAGTTGGATTAGGTTCCTGATCTATAAACTGTGATTTAATATTCTGCGCTGCTAAATAAATTTTGAAGGTTGTATTCTTTACGTAAAACAGAGTATCGGTGTCAGTCCTAGGATTGACGATAAACTTCAGAAATACAATTACGGAAAAGTGACATATCGATTATGGCTCCTCACCATCAACAATAGTTGTTACCCATAGTTTTATATTTGCTATTTTATCGTCGTTACCCTTTAGAGACCAACCTGATCATTCCACAATGCCATTTTTGACTCGCTTCTTAATATGTCCTATAACTACAGATTTGTCGAAAATATTAACTGTTAAATACGCTTTCCACAAATTAGAAACTTCCAGTTGTTCTTCATATCTTGAAACTTACTACCGTTGACTTTCACTGGAGAAAAGATACATAATAATAAAATGAAATCAAAGATTAGAATGTCAAATCATAGTGTGAATGGTTAAAATGAAATGAACTAAAAATCATCTCCTTGTCTAAAAGACGTTATTCTTCCAGAGAACTTCGGCACCTCAAAATTTTTTACACCTCTGATGTTCAGCCACATGTGGACAAGTAGCGGGTCCCATGATGCAGCACTGTTTAGCCGTCACAAAATGAAGCCTCAAAAATCAGTCCACATTCCATTTACTGTGTTTCCTTGAAATTATATAAAATATACGTCTGTAAGTAAAAAAAAAAAAAGACGAAGAAGAAAGAAACAAAGCTTGAAACAGCTGATTGGTGAAGCCTCCTTTGGCTTCCACAACAGCTCGAAGTCTGTTGGGCATTGAGCCCACAACTCGAGCCACATAACTAGGAGATTCAAGTAACTCATTCCAAGCGTCATGAATCACATCAGAAAGCTGTCGGCGAGTCGACGGTGACTGCCCTTTTCTCGTATTACTCTGACCATTTCTGCCCAGATATTCTCAATGGGATTCGTGTCAGCTCCTTTAGGTGGCCATTCCGTTACAGTAATATTACTATGGTCGTCGACCCGCCTCTTAACCACACGTGCCATATGAATAGACGAGCGATCTTGTTGGAACATGATCTGATCATCGCCAAATCTTGCTGCCACAGCAGGCAACATCACGTTCTCCAGAATTGATATGTAATTGCGCGCATCGAATCTTCCTTCCACTTCCCACAGGAGCCCACACCCTTCGGCCGATATCCACGCCCATACCGTTACCGACTACAAATGGCTCTGAGCACTGTGGGACTTAACATCTGTGGTCATCAGTCCCCTAGAACGTAGAACTACTTAAACCTAACTAACCTAAGGACATCACACACATCCATGCGCGAGGCAGGATTCGAACCTGCGACCGTAGCGGTCACGCGGTTCCAGACTGAAGCGCCTCGAACCGCACGGCCACACCGGCCGGCACCGACAACCTGCCACTCCTTCGGCAACTGTAAATATATTTTCGATTATACCTAGCACATTTAGGCCGGTAAACTAGTACTTTTCCGGATGATGCCGTAGAGAAAACTTTTTGGTGCGTGAAAATCACTCGCCTCCAAAACTGGAGAGGTTTGTCGCCATTTTCAGTAGCAAAAGCAAGGCAAGCTTCTCTTTGGGAAACAGTCAATGTCTCTTTCACAGCAGCGCTTCTTGCTCTCAGTCCACCTTCCCTTACACGAGGAGTGACGGTCTTACTGCTAACATTGAGACCCAAAGTTTGCTGAATTTGTCGTGCGTTGACAAATCGGTGGTTCTCACTGAAACGGCGTATCTGCTGATCCTGAGCTGCTGTTGTTTTGCGGCGACGGCCATGAGGCCTCCCATTCAAGTTACCACTCTCTTCCTTTCGTCTGATCCACCTGGCTACCGTCGACTTGTGAAGACCCATAGTTCTTGCTATGTCGGCATTTGAAGATCCCTCTGCATGGAGTTCTATTATAGCGCCCTTGTCTGCCTCAGCCAGATGGGCCATTTAGCGTTGACTGAATGATTCGTCGCGGTTAATATTGGCTGCGGAAACAGCGCTGGCAGGAAACAGACTGCCTCCTCCACGATGGCAGCCACAACGCAGTGGCCAAGTATGTGTAACACGGAAATCGATGGCATAAAAGACAGATCGCAAGCCCATACCCGTGTCATTACATAGTGGAGCAACTTAAAATCTCTAATTTTTCTCAGAAGGGACTGGTCCACTCTTGTCATGTCTTATCCTGATAAATATTACATGAAATGAAATGTTTACGTTTTGCATATGCGGCAGGCCTGACGCAAGAAACATTTCTGAAATATCTGAGGCAACCTGAAGAACACTTCATGAATTTTATCTGTAGAGGGTTGCCTTATAAGAAGGAAAACGTGTTTATCCCCGCTCGCCGTGTTTCCAGGTGGCGCAGTTTACTCGGAGGCATACATAATTCTCGCCGGGCGTAAGAAGCGACTCGACGAGCGAGGGGAACTCGCCAAGTGTCATAGGCTGATTGTCCCGAAACTTTGCTCACAAGGGGAGGCCGCCAAATGTGAAATTCAGATTCGATTCATACTGCGCATAATAAAAGCTCATGGCCAGAGGTGTAATGTGGCAAAGCACCAAGATGCACTTCTCAGCTGTTGTCGAGAAAATCGACAGTTAGAAGAAACCGTTGCGGTGAAATACTCTCTACGATTAATAATTTTCTACAGCGTCGTGGCGCAGCGGTAAGCGCTCGAGTTCGTAATCCGAAGGTCACGCCATGCAACATTTTTTTATTATTATTATTTCTTTGTAATTCAAATATATATATATATATATATATATATATATATATATATATATATATATATATAAACTATTAATGAATTGCTTATGCATGTTGGTGAAGGCGGATCGCTCTCCAATTGTACCGCCTCCATTTTACCGTTTGTTTAACAGGGTGTACCAAAGCTCTCACGTCCGCACTGATTTTCGACGGTGTTATAAGTTGTGCTAGGGACCGCATCTACCTTCTTTCGAAGTTAGCAGGCAACTACGCTGTTATGCGGCGGCTCGTTTCGGCCCATTCAACATCTGTCCTTCAAGTGTAACGAGCGATTAACGGAGTTTATATTTCATACCTGCCACAGCAAATTTGTGTTCGTGGGGTTTCTATTCTAATTCGAACGTTTGACTTACGCTATACGTATTCGTTTCGGAATATCGTTTCTACGTCTTCCGCTAACTATACGTGGTTAACATTATGAAGACAATTAATAACATTTGTGAAATACAAATTTGTTTGCGGAAAACATAATGATGTTCGAAGTCGCCAGTTTTTCCACGACAAACGACTTTCAACAACTTATCATATGCATAATTGTTGCAACCTGTTGCCGGGAATTATATATATATATATATATATATATATATATATATATATATGTGTGTGTGTGTGTGTGTGTGTGTGTTTATACACACATTTGAATTACAAAAAACAAATACTAAAAAAAAAAAAGTTGCATGGAGCGAGATTCGATCCGCCGACCTTCGGATTACGAACTCGAGCGCTTACCGCTGCGCCACGACGCTGTAGAAAATTATGAATCGTAGAGAGTATTTCACCGCAGCGGTTTCTTCTAACTGTCGATTTTCTCGACAACGGCTGAGAAGTGCATCTTGGTGCTTTGCCACATTACACCTCTGGCCATGAGCTTTTATTATGCGCAGTATGAATCGAATCTGAATTTCACAATTGGCGGCCTCCCCTTGTCAGTGAAGGAGAGGACAAAATAAGCGAACTTGTGTTTCGGCTTATCTGCAGACACTCGACCGTTTCCGAGAAAACGACGGCCAAAGTTATCAACGCGCTGTTGCGCTAGTGTAGATACATTCTGCAGCCGAGAACGCAATTGAAGCGGTGGCTCAGTGGCTACCGTCGTTCCTTCTTAGCATTGATTCCCGTGTTCGAGACCATATTGGGTTTTTTAATTATTTTATTTTCCTGCCTCTCTATCAGAATTATCTTCGAATGTTTTTTTTCTAATTTATGTTGAAATAATGTTGTCATTACTCGACAATTAACTTTATGTGTAATTAATGAATTAAAAAAATAATAAACGAATGAGACAAGCTGATATAAAATCATCTCGTCTGCCTCATGTATCGTTATATCCAAATGGTTTATCAATGTTAATCTACATTTAGATCCGATAATGGCACCTTTAGTGTGTTGAAACCGGTTATCCAGTAGACAGTATTTAAGCGATCTTGGCTTCTGAATTATTTCTACAACAGAGTGATCGCCCCACTACGCACTGTGTGTTCCCTTTTTAACTTATTTCTTTACACAGTAAATTAACTGACGAATAACGACAACAGTGTTTCGTCATAAATTGGAATAAACATTCGTAGATAATTCAGAGAGTGAGGGGGGAAAAAAGGAAAAACCGGGTTTCGAACTCGCAGCGCAAAGTTCCGAAGTCGCTATGGTAGCCGCAGAGCCACCGCTTCAGTTGAATCCTTAACCGCTAAGCGGTATCTACACTATAGCAACAACGCATTGAACACTTTGACCGTCGTTTTCTCAGAAGCGGTAGAGTTTAAGCTTATTTTGTCCCCTCTTTCAATGAGCGTAGTTAAAAGCAAGATCGGGGTCTGACACTTGGCGTGCCCCCTCGTAAATTGCGTGCGTTGGGATTCAGTAGACAGAATGCGTCCACTTTCCTCGACTACTCATTGACATGTTTGGAAACTTTCTTTGTTGTAGTTGCACTTTGCATTATGAGGGCTGGTTTTCCTGATGAGGATCTACTTATGGACTTTGCTCCTAATTTACGTTACTGTGTAGTAGACCTACTGCAACTACTTAAACCGGAAACGTTTGTTTGTTTGGATACTCCGCTTCTTAGTTGCTACATTTCGCTAAAATATTTTCCTTTTTTTCAAAACGGCAAGTTAAGATGACCACTGCAACATGGTAAGATCAGTAACAATTTAATACTTTGAAACAGTTATGTGTGGTGTACGAGGAGTCTACTGTTGTTGACTGAGGAATACATTAAACACGAAAGCTGCGTCCAATAACAATAATTAACTTTCGGTTACATGACAAAACACAAGTCGAAGCACTGTCAGTTCATCTCAGTACCCAGTAAAACTTAAACTGGAAAGATCGAAAACATACTTTTGTGGGGAAGGCAAACGAATGACTGCGTTTTATTGGCCGCACACTAAGAATACGCAACAGGCCAACTGAAAACACTGCCTACACTACGTTTGTCCGTCCACTGCTATAATATCCTTGACAGATGTGATTGACTGTGCACGCAAAAACGTCCAAGGAACGGTAGCACGCTTTGTAATGTCACGAAATAGGGGAGAGAGGATCCTAGATTTGATAATCGAGTTGGGGTAACATTCACGAAAACATATGCGTTTTTCGTTGCCACGAGATCTTTTCACGAAATTTCAATCACCACCATATGTTCTGAATGCCAAAACATTATTTCCTAGGGTACTTACACAAGAAGAAACCATAGTAATAATGTAATTCAAGGCTCGCAAGAAAAGATTTAAGTAGTCCCTTTTCCCGCACACTGTTAATGAGTGGGACGGTAGAGAAATAATCCGAACCTTCTGCCAGGCACGTAAGTCCGGATTGCAAAGAAATCCTGTTGATGTAGTCATGTAGATGTAACAACGAAATTATGTTGTAATTACGACATGTGACTTTCACTTGATCTGAACATCGAAGTTGTTTACTGTTTATTTACTTTTTGTTCATTAATTTCAGCCATATACGACCACCTAGGCGCGTTAAAGTGATATTGAAATAAAGTGTCATGCATGGACCAATAACAATAAGTTCCCACCTACTTGTTATAGTACTGCATTATCTGCCAGCGTATTCAGAAGTGGATATCGCATACAAAGTTCCTAGGGTGTTTGTAATGGATATTGCAGACGACTTCGACAAAGTTTGAATGTAGCTTCGTAAAAGTTCCGTGATCAAACGATCTGAGTTGCTGGAGAATACAGTTTATCCTCACTAGACAGTATATATTATCATTATACATGAGGTGAGTAGGGTTTCGCCGCGTTGCGGTGGCCGAGCGGTTCCAGGCGCTTCAGTGACGAACCGCACGGCTGCTTCAGTCGCAGGTTGGAATTCTACCTCGGGCATAGATGTCTGTGATGCCCTTAGGCTAGCTAGGTTTAAGTAGTTCTAGGTCTAGGGGCTGATGACCTAAGCAGTTAGGTCGCATAGTTCTTGAAGCCATTTTTTGACCTTTCGCGTAAATTTTCTTTACATAAACCGTCGTATCTTTTGATTGCGTTGACATAGAAGCTCACTTTTTTACACCAGCATGGGACCGGTTACAGCAAGAAGTGCGATACATTTCCGCTTATTATGTCCACCCGTTCTGGAGGTAAACGGGTTTTAAGGGTTGGGTAGACCGATAGACGGTCAAGAAAGTGAGACTAGTAGGGTTCCGTTTTTACCGGTTTAGGTGACGAAATCCTAACAACGAAAACACTGAAGATGAGGGCCGCATAAATAACACCCGCTACTCTTTATTCGAAATGTTCTAGTTGCTGTCGATACATAAGCATATTAGTCGTAGCTACGTTTTCGATCCAAATCACGTTTACAGGAATGCAAATAGAATGTATTTGCCTATACACGTGGTAATTCACATCCCAGTATTAATGCCACCGCGTTTTAGAAGTACGAACATTCTCATTGCTAGCTAGCTTAAGAAACACTTCTGCTAATGAACGTTTTCTGGCTGTGGCGAGTCTAGTGGAGAATTCGAAACAATGCAGAATACGTTTGGCAGCTATGTAGCCGTTTATTTCCTGGGGTGGTGCAGAATTATCCTACAAAATTTACTCTCTAATAACAGTAATTTGTTATTTCGATAATCATCCCGAATGATTGTCGCATAAGTGGTGACATAAAGGAAGAAAATTCACGTTTTTGAGTCCAGAAAGCTCTATGCAACAGAAACTGCAGATTTTTATTGCGAAATTGCCGGCTTGTTCATGTCTGGGGTAATAATAGAGGGCTGTTTGCCTAGGTTGTCTGCTAGCATAGTGAAAGGAAGGTCTGGTTTGTTTTCGGTTCTAATCTCTATGGAGGCAGGTAGAATATCAGTAAAGCAATTTTAAGAAATTCTCGCGCACCCAATACGATTTATCGCTACGTTTATTCTGTACTGGCGCTCTGTGGATGTCAATATGACACTCTTGTAGAATTTCATACATGATACTGCCTCCTTTTTCCGCTTCTGTCAATAATGGAATTGACTTAAGTGTGGCACTGAATGATGTTTAAGTGAATTTCGTTATGAATCTTCACGCATTGCTAAATTTGCACACTTTCATGGTAGGTCAGCAATGGTAATCCAGTATGACTGGTCTGAACGTTGACACAGACCGTTTCGCGGGCGAATGCGGATAATATTTTGCTAATTCGTAACGGTCTGGGGTTCTTTGTCTGTTATCTGGATAAGCTGAAATTCATTTTTATTCGTCCGTTTCATACAAATTAGCGTTTCTTCTTTCAGTTCTGTCTTATGTTTACGTGTTGTATTTAACACACTAATCAGCATTAATATAGTCTTAGAAATTATGGAATACAGTCTAAAAAAGTTCAGATAGTTTGTCAATTTCACGCCTGCGCATAGTATGTTGGTAGCACTTCGTCGCCTTGCCTGTTATGCTGTGTAGCAGACTTTAAAGCCGTGCGGATCAGCATAACGAAAAGGCGAGGGGTCTCGCTCGTTTTGTCCACGACTGTACATTGTAATTCCTCTCGCAAGCCAGGATTGACCACGCAAATAAGCATTATCCTTTTTTATTATGGACACTAATACAGGCCCAATTGTTCTTAATATCATCAGGAAGTTTGATATAGCTTCATTTAACAGATTATAGACATGAATATAGCCTTAGAGGTGTATTTGGCTGAGTGCTTTAGCCGACACTGTGACTACCGTCTCGGAAAACCGAGCTTGTATAGCACCCAAGGTGGACTCACGAACCACTCGGCGATTGATGTACTCCGAGATATAACGCCATTTTCACCCCAGATATGGAGCTGGATTTTCTCCTCAGCAGCACCCTGCTGTCTGGGAGGGTGAGTCACTTCGCAGCAGAGTACTGCGTTACATTTAATGGCATTAAATCTCGGATCATCTAGGGCTTTCAGGAGCTCTGCCTCCAGCACTAGGAGGCGTACTTCTAGAAACTCAATGGTTCATGATCCCCCCCGCCGGATTCTCAACTTCAGTGAATGAGATACGTCCCTCAAAGGCCGTAGCAACTGCCGAGTGTTCTAGACGCCCCTAATATCTGACGTCCTTCACTTTCAGGACAAGAGAGAGCACTACCATTAGCCACAGGTTCATTATCATTAACACTACAACTAGGAGACGACTGCATCCACCCGGTGGATAATGGCGTTGGGGAGGAGGCGCCTTCTGTGGTGAGGGGTATGCGCCAAGGCACACACACCCTTGTTGCTGGCGAGGGCGGACAATCGGAGTAGGAGAAGGTGGTGGTGGTGAGTTTCCGTGGGAGCACCCAGGCTGGAGAGGGCGGCTGTTGCTGCTGCTGCATGCTGGAGCCTTCACCATCGCCATCCTGGTGGGTGGAAGATCATTGCTCTGACGAAACCACACACGGACGCCAGAGCGTACGAGATGGTGCACGGGTCGGTACTGCAGCGGTCGCAGCTGCTTCCGCTGCCTCTTGCGCAGCCACAAGCCGCGCTTTGCATGGCGGTGCACTGATGAGTGTTTGATGCCTGCCTCCACAACCACTCTAGGTGCCTGTGTCACAGCGAGCTGGTGTTCTTGGCACCGCTGTAACATACGAATAACAGAAAAAAATAACTACATCGCTTAAGACTTACGCTGTAAACGAATAATAACAATTAAGTACTTCAACATTCCAGCATAATAATTACATGCTGTAACGACTACTGTGGCGTTATAATCACCTTTTACGCTCTTGGTCCCAGGATTGAGCAGTTCAGTCGATCTTTCTGCTACTTCTCCAACTCAATCATATATTTCCTCCTTCTCATCCAAAAGGGCAAGATGGCACTGCCTTTTAGCAGCTGCCACTTGTGCACCCACTCCGGTATTTCACCGTCGCCGGGAAGTTATCTACAACAAGATATTGATTATAAGAAACAACAACAACAACAAAAGCAACAATAAATTGGTACTGAATTTGCCTGCAGAGAGATACTGATTACACATAACTACGGAAAAGAAATAAATAGAAACGTCATATCAGATGGAAGTGATGACACCTGGTCATCATTCTCAGTGCATATCCCTGCTAGATTCTCATCCACCTCCTGCTCTATAGCAACATCTACAACAGTGAAGAATATATCTCACTCACCTGTATAAGATGAAAAAAAGTTTAACAGCAATATATTACAAACATGCTTACGTTCTTGCTGCATTTCGGCCTCCAGCAGCCGCTCAAGGTCGGTCTGATCCCGCTCTAATGCTGCAACAGCTAGATCAAAAATTTTATAAACACTTGTTACGATTTGAATATGTCAAGAGCTGTTTTCCGAACATGTAAACTATCACACATAATTTGGAGACGTACTTACGTGATGGTAGCATAACCTCTTCAGCTAGCTGCTGCTATTTACTTTCACCATCCAGCTGCTGCTTCTCTAATGCTAGAACAACGCTAGAGATGTTATAAGCACTTTTTACGATTTGAATACTTTAAGAGATGTTTTATGACCATGTAAACTATCACACACAGAATTCTGAGATGTACTTGTCGCAGTTTGAATTCATATTTTTTTTTATAAGCACTAACGTGACAATTGCCCCAAGTTTGGCCGTTTCCTATCGCCAGTGCCGCTGTCATCACTACTGGCTGGACATTTCATATTGTTAGAATCACACAGACACAACTAGGCACTGTCAAAGCCTGTTGATGGTTGTGCTGGGGAGGGGTGGGGGGTGGGGGGAGGAACTTTATATAATTTCAGTCTCCACCCTCTATTCTGCTGAGGACCAATAATAACGCAGAATGCCTTCTTTTTGTGCAAGCAGACTGAAGCAGGCTTGGTACAGGTGACTGAGTAACAGAATGCTGCTGTGACGGAGGAAAAAATTCTGGGACAAGCAAAGAGAGGGAGCTTTCGAAAACGTCCTTTGTTTTCTCGAAAGTGATTTCATATGGGTGGCAAATTGGACGCAGCTGCTATCTTTAGAAAAACACACTTGGCTCATTCTGGCACGTTCTATGTAGCTGCATTCCTAGAAATACATGATGTTGTTCGTTAGGAGACAGTTGTGGGAGGAAGATGCTAACCACTGAAAACAAATCTTTTGTTCATGGTGGACGCCAACCTCCGTGTGTAATTAATTGATCCATTTAATTAATTTGCAATCAATTTGATATCAAAAGTGTCCTCATGCCACCCACACCCTACTACTAATGGGTCTCCCATTGTGAAATTTGAAGGACTGCGTTCCAAGATGTACACATATCGCACATTGGAAGGTGACACCCAGAGGCAGGTAAATGATGTTCGTCGTGTGGCATCAAGGACCCTTGAAATCGAAAATTATTAGCAGTGTATGTATGGCAGTGTTCGCGGCGCTCCACTACATCCGCAGCAAACCAATATTCGATCTCAAGAACATGAGCTGTTTACTGCACTGCAGTCTAAAGTTGGCCTGTCGCCTCATGACGATAAGTGGTTCATTTGCGAGGATGGGAGTGAAACTCGCCCACACTCAAACTATTCACTTTATAAGAGTGGAGGTGTTGGGGACTCCGACTGAGAGAGAGAGAGAGAAAGAGAGAGAGAATGTAAACGGTGTATACAGGGTGAGTCACCTAACATTACCGCTGGATATATTTCGTAAACCACATCAAATACTGACGAATCGATTCCACAGACCGAACGTCAGGAGAGGGGCTAGTGTAATTGGTTAATACAAACCATAAAAAAATGCACGGAAGTATGTTTTTGAACACAAACCTATGTTTTTTTAAATGGAACCCCGTTAGTTTTGTTAGCACATCTGAACACACCACACGTCCAGAATTGTTACAGAGTGGCTCCAGGAACACTCTTCTTAGTTTAAACACCTCCGCTGGCCACCAAACTCCCCAAATATGAACATTATTGAGCATATCTGGGATGTGTTACAACGTGCTGTTCAGAAGCGATCGTCACCCCCTCATACTCTTACTGATTTATGGACAGCCCTGCAGGGTTCATGGTGTCAGTTCCCTCCATCGCTATTTCAGACATTAGTCGAGTCCATGTCACGTAGTGTGCGGCACTTCTGCATGCTAGCGGGCGCCCTACACGATATTTGGCACGTGTACCAGTTTCTTTGGTTCTTCACTGTAGAATATAAAAACTGAAGGACAGCGGAATTAGATTATATTCTAAATAGCAAACTAATAAAAATTACAATCTGATTGGAAGGATTGTATACGCTCATGTACGTATATACTTCACCTATACACATTTTAGAATAGAACTGGAGCGATACTGAGTCACAACACAAAACAAAACGAGCAGGGAAAGTAGGAGAGAACAAGCCGAAGCAAATCAGATGGGAACAAACATGACAAAGAAAACACCTATCATCAGAAAAATTAAATTAACCAACACCTTGCCGACGGGAAACAAAATTCAACATGTTGGCAAAGAGGTCTTCATGTACTGCATGAAGTTCATGTGATCTTCCCCCTCGCCTTCTACAACATAATTAACTAAGGGTCCCAGCAACCACATAACGGTATGTGTTCTCGACCACGGAAAGAAGCAAGAATCTGGGAGTAATATGATGTCTGTAGTGTATACAGCCCCAGAAGATCGAATACGAAAGGCCAATTGTGTCCTAATCCAAGACCAAGACCAATTTGCCATATGACCTTCACAAGTAAATCGATGTCGTATCGTATCTACAGACGTACAACGACTACATAAATTCGTGTAGCTAATCCCAATACGTAAAAGTGGTTCGTTCGGTGGAATCAAGTTACTTAGCACCTTATATCACGAGGACACTTCGCGCATCGGCAAAATCGGAAGATTGACATTGAACCAAACTGTCGACCAGGTTGTTTGCGGCAATGCCCTTTAAGCGAGGTTCGGGCAAGGGTCTGCTTGTCAACGAGTATTTAGGAATTTCATGGTGAGGACGGGTCTCCATAAAAGTCAGCCCCTAAATAGCTCATCGCAAGATAGAAGACACGAATTTGTTTTAACTTATAATTTATGCGACCAACATCTGTAGGGGGTTCAAGACTAGCAGGACGGACACAGAGAAATAAACGAGACGTGAATGTGTGAGTTTCTTGAGTCATCATCGAAACATACCGTAAGCAAAAGATATGTCGTTTCCATATGAAACGACCAGATAATTGTTGTAATTTCTTCGCCATCATCGAGGGAAGCGGATAAACTTGGGCGACGTAATAAGCTTTGCGTATGACATATGTATCCGGTATGCGGACTTTCTGGAGCAGAGTAAGAGAACGCCTTTCATGTTCTTGTATCTCTCCCTGAATTCCTTCCGCAACAGACTTCCAGGTGAGCATCGCCACTTTTAGTGGACAACGATGAATGATGAGACCGAGACACGAATGCCGATCCACTTATAACACTCCCCTGCCCGCTACTGCTATACCATAACCTTTAAGTAGGAGGCAGTTTGCAAAACAGAATTATTTTGTTATAGCAATTATGGTATATAGCAACAGAGCAGTGTTACCCTCTGAGAGGAATTTTGTTATGTTGGCCGTGTTGTTCCTAACGGAGGTGGCTTATCGGAAATGAAAGTCAGAATTACGTAAATATCGGAATAGTAACAAACAAGATTTTGCCTAGCTATATTGTTTAATGAATAACGAAACCGGTCGCCAGCCTAATTAGGCATGAGAATGATTAACATTCTCGTTCAAGAAAATATTTATTAGTAATTATAACAGACAAACACAACCTAGACTTGGCCACACGCGAGTGCAATGAACTCTGACACACATATGTTTTAAGATTGAAGCTAACAACTGGGGCAGCACAAAAACTATTTGCAAAATTATAACACGTACAGAAAAACACTATCACTTTCAGGGCTTACACAAACTTGAGTGGTCTTTATACTGTTAATATGCACACAAGAGAGACAAACACTTAGTAATTATAGACATATAATTTCCTACTATGCAGTTTTCCACTTTTTCTACTTCGAAACACAATATTAACAAAATTGCAAGAACTGACTCACCTTTTAGAATTTACTCAGGTATCAAGGTGATCATTAGCTAAGCAAAACTTTAGAAGCCTCAGTCTCAAGAACTTTAATTTTTCAGTTGGCAACAGCACTTTAATAAGCAGTTTTAATAGGAAAATTATATTCAGCAAGCAACATTTACTTTAACTCACTCTCTTGCCACATTAACTTTAACTTTCTTTTTACTGAGTTCAAGAGGCATAAATTAGCATAACATTGGTCATAAAAGTTCTTTCAGTAGGGATACTCGGTGATTACTTTAGTTCAAACGGAGAGGACCCTGAGAGGTATTACGATGAGGAGAAAAGTCAAGGTAGGTACATAAGTTCAGATATAAATTACCTTATATTTCAGCACAATAACACATCCATTAAGCTGATCCTTCACTGTACATCGTGATAGTATTATGTTACAGTGATTGCGCAATGTGGTGGCAACTGCAGGTTGGTAGATGGAATTGCAAGCAAAACTGCTGGACTCTGTCATTTCTTGGTGGCGAAGATAGATACGAATTCCAGAATAGCCCAGCTATTTATTCAAACATCCGAGGCATTGGAAAATAACAGAAAAGCCTCTCTCGAAACCAGCACTATGCAACTTTTGCATAGTAGCGCACGGACTCGTAGCTCATCTCAGACTGCTGGCTGGTCCCCGACTGACTGCTTGTCTCCGACTGACTATCAGTTCCACCTTTTCCACCTAGGCCAACCACATTTTGCGCGCGTTGCGCTGTACCGTTCCCGAGGGGAACCCCTACACCTTTTACATACAGAATAACTAAGAGCCCTAAGTGAGGATCAGCAGTTTACATAACAGCAAACAAATACATTAAATAAGACAGAACCTTTGTACATATTAACATGTCTACAAAAATTATTCACACAAAATTACAATCATATACAGTAAGTTTTGTTCCCTCCAATTGGGACAAAGAATATAAAATTGTAGATACACTACTTTGTATTGAACCAAAACACGAAGTCAAAGTTTGTACAAGGAAATGAGTATACAATTTTGTGTTATCTATTCAATCAAACACATTTACAGAAGCTCAATGATGAAACATAAAATGAACAAAAAGCAAAATAAATCATTACAGCATTAGAGCTATGGTGTTACACATGCCCCATGTTTCGTTGAAGTTTCCTGTAAGGGATACTTCAAGGAAACATCCATAACACCTAAGTGGTGTTGGCTAAAGAAAAAAATTTGTACCATCCAACTTCAGTTGGGAGAAAAAAAATTACACATATTACAAATATACAGTATATACACTAAGAAATGCATATATTTCTTTCAAAAACATCCTCAAAGTAAAGCATTTATAGTAATTTTCATTTTCAGACTAGTTTACGGAAATTAATTTTGCATCTTTACACAAAATACCTTTAAGCATGTTCATTTTATACACATATAGTTCAACAAAACAGAACAAACAGTACGCAAAATAAGCTTCATATTAGTAGAAAAAGTATAGCCTTCAAATAAAATAAAAAAGTAAACACAAATATAATAGCACAGAACATTTTAACTTAACAAAATACAAATTTGACTTCCAATATTTTTAAGGAATGTAAATATTCAGACACACAAGCATGTTAATAATCATAGGACTTTTCACAGGGTTCAGTAGTTAATGTAATGTTCAAAATTTCAGTTTGCATCCATCAATGCACAAATATTTAGACAAACAGCTATGAGAACTTTTTCCAACAGACTCTTTAAATACAAAAGTAACTTTTTTCAAGGTTTTCTCAATTACAATTAACTTTAAAGCTGCTCTTCATTAATAGCAGTCCAAAATGTTTGTTGCACAAAAACACATTAACCTATTCAGAACCTATCTTTAATCATCACTGCTGTGTTCTAAAACAGACAGTCCAAAACTTTAAGTTATTCCAAAAACCCTAGCATCAAAACATCTACATCCATTTAAATAAGAATCCATTTATATTTTATAATAAATTTTCACTGACTTCAGAAAGAATAGTCAGTTCATAACACATTGACCAATAAACCTAACTACGTTCACTGCTTGCCTCAGCACTAGCAGTCTATGTTATACATTCTGCCCATTATTGTTTTGGCAGTCTTTATCTATAAACCTTTAGGCACAAAAACACAATTTAGATTAAGAACACTAAAACAAACATTTTTCAATTCATACACTGCCTCATCCTCTAGGTTTGGCAGTTCGTAACGACTTATCAACTTTTTGCCCCACAATGGCAAGTCCTTTGGCTACTGCTCACACTGCATATTTGGGTAGCCCTCAGCTTTAGGACCACTGCAATTTTTATTGTTTCGTCTTGTTTAGCTGCCCAACAACATACTTTTGAGCAGTTTATTGTCAACATCTTTGTGTTTTTCATCATTACGTCACATCTTTGGTAACATTTGCATTAATGGTACAAAATATAAAACCTGCAACTTTGAAACAGTAATTAGACACTGGCAACAAAACCATTTCTTTTCAAATGTCAACACCAGGTAACATATACATTAATCAAGAAACAATCAAATGTCATACTTGGGATCAAGACAGGATTAAGAATTTCTTACTATTCCTTTACCATTGTTTTTCCACACACAGTTAGGTCATTACATATATCAAGTCCAGGACAATAATTTTATATCCTATTGCAAGTGCTTTTTGCCTACCTTTGTGGCACTGGACACATATATCTCATATCTACTTTACACATATTAATCAGGTTCATCTCCACAGTTTTTTAACACACAAAGTTTTTCAACATCATAAGTATCCCTATTTTCAAAAACATTTACATTTAGTCATAATATGTTATTCATTTACCCTGTTTTCACTATTCTTACCTTTTCTCATCCATATTTCTCTTTCCAATTACTTTTTCATTACATTTTCTCTTTACAGTATCCACAATACTTACTTTCATTTGGTCATTTTCTAGTGTACCCAATTTAATTATTCATTACTCTTCTCAAAAACATTACACAGTATTCTGCATTATTACCACACTTTTCAGTTTATTTTGATAGAGAAGAAGGAAAGAAGATAGTAAAAGTTCTGAATGATGAAGAGGAAGGTTGACAGCGCGAAAAGAAATGGAAGTAGTGCTGGCAACAACTGAGGTACCTAGTGCTCGTCAGACACTTGACAATGCAAAGAGCGCATGTCCCCTGAGGGTTGTACATTTCATTCATCATTAGTTTCTGTGGACATACAATTTTAAGTCAACTATATTTCTAACTCCTAAAGGCTTCCTTGACCTAGGGTACACAAGAAAATAAGCATTTGCATGTGGAGTTCCTTGCACTTCAAAAGGCCCATTGTAAATGTATTTGAATTTAGAAATTTCATTATTAATTTCACTTGATTTTTCATGGGTCTTCACTAAGACATAATCTCCTAGCTTAAATTTAGTTGTTTTAAGGTTATTATCATGCCTTTTGGATCTAGCGGCTGCTTTCTCTTTCATTCTTTTCTTAACTAACTCTTTCTTTTCATGCAGGTTAATTCCTACAATAGGGGGGAATTGCAAGATCTCTTCAATAATACTTTTACTTTTATGGTCTAACAGAATTTCTTCAGGGGTAAAACCGGTGGTTTCATGGTATAAGGTGTTCATGGTCTTTTCAAAGTCATTTACAAATCTGCCCCAAGCCTTATGGTTATGGTGACAGTAGGTTCTACCTAGTCTTCCTAATTCACGGATATATCTTTCGACAGGGTTACTAGCCGGGTGGTAAGCTGAAATATATTTAACTTGAACACCATTTCGCTTCATGCCTTCCTTCCAGATTTTTGAGATAAACTGTGGTCCATTATCAGACAAAACTGCTTTGGGTTTACCAATGGTATTAAAATATTCAGTCATCTTGCTAAAGACTACTTTAGCAGTGGCTTTTTTGATTGGATATAATTTAATAAATTTGGAGAACATTTCCAACACTACAACAATATAAGACCAATTACCTGAGGTTTTTGGTAACGGACCATACAAATCCACTGACAGTAATTCTAATGTGTCCTCTGGTATTGTATTCTGCATGAAACCCTGATTTACTCTATTTGTTATTTTTGCCCTTTGACATACATCACAAGATCTTATTCTCTCAGTAATTTTCTTAGTAGCACCTACGTTAATCGCAACCACATCAGTTAACTTTTCAATACACTTCTTGGGACCACAATGTCCTAAGGCAAGATGAAAATAATCAATCACTTCAGTCTCAAATTGCTTAGGCCAACACACCTTCCATTCTTCAGTGCTGGTGTTCTTTCTCCTGTACAAAACTCCATTGAATATTTTGTAAAATCTACTGATTTGGGGGAAATTAGGGTTACTAAAATTAATTTTCACTGACTTCCAAATTTCATCCTCATTCTGGTGGAACCTCATACTTTTACAAATTTGCTCAATTCTTTTTCTACCTGGAACCTCCTTAATATATCTTATATGAAATTTGCCGTCTTCATTGGATTCCCTTGGTAAATTGTTCATACCTTCAGGCAACCGTGATAAAGCGTCAGCTACATAATTGTTACTGCCTTTAATATACAATATCTCATAATCAAACTGTTGTAAGTACAGGGCCCATCGACTCAACCTGCCGGTAAACAGTCGACAGTTTTTCAAAAAGGTTAATGCCTTATGGTCTGTATGAATTATAGTTTTATGCCCCCATAAATAAATCCTAAATTTCTTTAATCCCCAAATGATTGCTAAGGCCTCTTTCTCTGAAACAGTATAGTTCTTCTCATATTTAGTTAAAGTCCTACTAGCAAAAGCAATGGTATTATGTTCTGTTTCCCCAGATTCTGTATTTTCCTGAAATATTTCAACACCAATACCATAAGCACTACTGTCTGTAATCATGTGGAATGGCTTACTTAAAACTGGGTGATGTAAAATGTTTTCCCTTACTAATTCAGTTTTCAAATTTTCAAAATCTTTCTGACATTCAGATGTCCAAATATATACACTATTTTTCTTCAACAAACTATTCAAATGTGGGCTGTTAAAAGCTTGTCCTTTCACAAATTTGCGGTAAAACCCACAAAGACCTAAAAACGCTTTCAACTGTTTCCGGTTCTTTGGAGGAGGGCACTTTTCAATAGCATTAAGCTTTTCTGGGTCCTTGCCAATCCCAGATGTGGTTATTATGTGTCCTAAAAACTTAATTTCCTGTCTCACAAATTCACACTTTTTTAATTTTAGAGTCATGCCCCCTGCTTGAAGAGCAATAAGGGTTTTGTTTAACAGATCACAATGCTCCTCCCAGTTATCAGTAGCAATCAATAGGTCATCTACATATACAGTCAATCTGGCACAAAGTTCTTTTCCTAATACAGAATCCAAAGCCCTAATGAAAACAGAAACAGAGGTATTTAAACCAAATGGTACAACTTTGTATTGGTAACATTTTCCTGCAAACAAAAAAGCTGTATACTTCCTAGAATCTTTGTGTAATGGGATCTGCCAATATCCAGCAGTGAGGTCTAAACTGGTTAGATATTTTACATTATGGAACTTTTGTAATAAATCATCTAAATTTTCAGGCCTGTCTACTTCTCTCCTGACAATTTTATTTAATGTCCGTGCATCAATGACTACTCTTACACCTCCATCCTTTTTATTGACTATAATAAGTGGACTATTGTATTCACTATTGCTTCTTTCTATTACCCCCCATTCCAACATTTTATCAATCTCAGCTTGTACTGCTTCTTTCTTAGCTATAGGTATAGGATATGGTTTGACAAAGAATGGTTCATGTTCCAGGATATCCATACGGTATTCAAAGTTATTTACGACACCTGGTTTATCAGAGAACACTTTCTTATTATTATTCAAGATATCAAATAAATCACCTTTCTGTTCACATGATATTTCTTGGATAACGTTAACAATTTCCCTAAAACTGTCGGTTTTTTGGTCATCCTGCAATAAACTTCTCACATGGTATATTTCATATATTTGGGATAAACCATCATTTTCAGATTCTATTTTTAACAAAATGGGTTCTACTTTCACAGCTTGGACCTGGTTGTCACCTTCAAATTTAATTTCTATTGTTTCTGTTTTCTTATTAATCTTAACAGTTCCATTACCACAATCTAAAATTACTTTTTCCTTGTCCAGCCAATCAATACCTAGAATCATTTCAGCACTTAGTTCAGGGACCACTAAAAAATCATGTTCAAATTTTTGGCTTCCTATTTCAAAGTCCATCATTACTTGTTTTTGAATGGGCTTGCTGGACCTACCAGTAGCTCCTATAATTTTCACTCCACTAACAGACATTATTACTAACCCTGGTTTACAGGAAATATGATCAAAGAATGATTCTGATATGGCACTGATTTGGGATCCTGTGTCTAAAAGTACTTGCAGTTCAGTGTTACAAACATTTACCGGTATTATAGTTTGTTTAATAATTCTCTGTTCCTTTTCCTCCTGCTCTTCCCATAACAGATCCTGCTCAACCATAATATCTTTCCAGGAAATATTACCTACTGATTTCTGTTGTATATCAGGTGGCTTTTTAGGTTTGTGTACCTCTACATCTTTACAGATCTTTAACAGTTCACGTTCTACTATGTTTGTATCTGGAGGTTCTTTAAGTTTTAGTAAATCTATTTCTGTCATTACATTAAGTAAAGCCTGCCCTAATATAGTGTCATCCGGCGGCTCTTTCGGTTTTGTTTCAGTTACACATTCCGGATTTTGTTTCGAAAAGATGTCATTAATTTTTTCGTAACCTCTTTCTGTAAAGGTATAAGTAGATTTCTCTACCTCCGAAAACTCATCTGTATCTGAATCTGTTGTCTCTCCTTCGTCTGAGCTATCACTGATTTCATTTTCGTTATCCGATTCGAGCAGGAATGCAACTTTTAAACAGTGAGGCAAATTATCACTAGATGTTTCAGTCACTTCGTATTTCGACTCATTTTCTACACAATGTACACCGTTTGGACAGTCAGACACTTCTGTTATATCACTTTGAACGATTTCGGCCTTAACTTCATATTTAGTATAATCGTCATGTACTTCGATAACTTTCATTTCATTTTCTTCCATGCTATCAGTTTCAGGCAATCGTGCGAAATTACCACACCCTTCTACCTCAGAATCACTAAACACATTTCCATCAACAACAATTTTGTCTGCACTGTTTACAATGCAATGTTCACTGACATCCTCCTTTACATCATTTTTACCTATTATTAATTGAGCACACGTCTTTTGCGTGGCATATTCTACCTCCCTTTCCTCTTTATTCATCATAACTCCTCCCACATCTACGTCCTTTACCTCATACACATCATTAATAGTGTCAATATTTCCCTTTTCACTCGCCTTTTCTGTCTCCCTTTCATTCTTTAATAAAGTCTTTTCGCACGAATCCGATACGGAGTTATCTCCATCATATGACGCATTAACTTTATTTTCATTTCTACGTTCATTTACTACTGAAAACGGCCATCGGAAGTGTCCGATCCCGCCTCTTCTGTCTCTCTCTACGACAGCCATCTTGTTCTGACGTCTGCCATTTGTGTCTGCTGTCAAATGCAATGTACGCTGCTCCGGCAAGCGCTGGCCCGAGCACGAACAGTCACGTGACTTTGCACTGGGAACGCCACTATGTATCACTCCGCGCTCGTCTGCTATAGGCGCGCCCTTAACCTTCTTGCCCCGTAGCTTACATCTTTCTTTCTCGAATCTAATATTTGGCATCTTTTCTTTGGGCCCAGAACCGGTTTCCGCGTGAATCCGGCCCGTAACACACGCGGTTTTCAGTTTTCCATTTCTTCTCTATTTTGGAAATTCCGCGCCATGTATCCTCTGCCGCGCGTCGTAAAATTTCCCCTGCCTCTCGCACGACCTCTTTGAATCGTGTTTACACGAAATCTATCATTTTCCTGTCGTTCGTTTTGGTCATTACTTTCTCGCGAATAATTGTTGTTATTATGGGGACGGGACTCGCGATTTCTTCGCCAGTGATCTTCATCCTCTACCCTTTCCAAAAACGCGGAAAAACTACTGTGGGTACTCCCAACATACCGTTTAGAATCCTCAGGCAGTTTCTGCCAAAGAACCCAAACGATCTCGGCTTCAGTTCTTCTTGCTTTTAGGTGTATTAGTTTTCTGTACCATGATTCGCAAAACTCTTTCATGGTTTGCCTGCCTCTGATATCGTACAGTCTGGCCATTAGAAATTCACGCCACAACTGGTCTTGTTTTTGTTCTGACCAGTATTCGTCAATAAATTTTTGCTTAAAATTTTCGAAAGAAATCTGGTTTGTATCCAGATTCAATCCCCACCTTTTAGCTTCTCCCGTTAATGCACTAATGACAACATTGATTTTTTCTTTGGTCAGATAAATATTCAGGAAAGTTTCTTTCGCAATTCTTTATAAAGTCTAGGGGGTGCCATCCGTTATGCCTCTTTGCAGGTTCGAATTTCTCTTCGCCCTCTAATATTTTACTGAGAGGCATTCTTTCAGTAATATGTGTAGGTCCTGTTCGTATTTTTCTTTCCAAGTCATACATTTTGTCTTGGATTTGTGAAGTGTTATGGTCACACTTCTTTTCGCAATTAACAATCTGTTTAGTTAGAGCTCTGCTTGTTTCTGTTACAGACTGTTTGATCTGTGCGAATTCCTCGTTACATTCGGTTTGTATTTCGGATTTAATACCGAATATCTTTTCATCCACTTTAGTACAGACTAAGGGTTCTATTTGATCTTGGATTTTAATTACTTCAGTGTCAAATCTTTCATTAATGTCATCAATCTGTCCCTGTATGTTGGCAATATTGCCATTGATGACAGTAATTTCGCTTTTGAGGTTTTTAATTTCATTACTCACAACGTCTACTTTTACATCAACCTTCTCAATCTGTTTACTAAGATTCTTGCCCTGCTCTTGCATTTGTTTACTAATATCACTACCCTGTATTGTAATTAACTGCCTTTGTTCTGCATTTTGTTGCCCCAGTGCTGCGATTTGTGCATTAATATTGTCATTTTGCGCAGCATTTTGTTGTCCCTGTGCTGCAATTAGTTGCCTTTGTTCTGCGATTTGTGCATTAATATTGTCACTGTGTGCTGCAAATTGCGCCTTAATACTGTCATTTTGCGCTGCAAATTGCGCAGACAGTATTCTAAGTAAATCAGTCAGATCTGGTGTCTTTTCACTTTTATTTTCTATCGCATTTTCGTGTTCAGATCCTACACCCCTTTCTGTTTTTGGTGATTCAAACATATCCCGCGATTCATTAACATAGCCACTGTCTTCCACAACATCACTCATATTGTCTTCCTTAGTACGAGCGATATTCATAGCTTCTATCTGTTTATTGACATCGGCGTGGTAGCGTACGTAATTTAACTCGCGCGTAATGCCATCTGTTGGTGTGCTGGCTGAACTGTTCTCGATCGCATTCTGTTCTCGCGTATCTTGATTCATTTCTAGTTCCCTGTCCATTTTAGCTATTACTAAGTACTGATACCTTTAATTTTCAATCTAAGCTGAACTTTCACTATCCGTTCTGTTAACTAATATACAGGTTCGTGCCGCTGGACGTTTTATGTTCACTTAATGTTTGTTAAATGCTAACTACTTATAATTTTTTTCGTCTGTAGGTGCAAACTGAACAACGTCCTGTCACGCGGCGCCACGTATAACACTCCCCTGCCCGCTACTGCTATACCATAACCTTTAAGTAGGAGGCAGTTTGCAAAACAGAATTATTTTGTTATAGCAATTATGGTATATAGCAACAGAGCAGTGTTACCCTCTGAGAGGAATTTTGTTATGTTGGCCGTGTTGTTCCTAACGGAGGTGGCTTATCGGAAATGAAAGTCAGAATTACGTAAATATCGGAATAGTAACAAACAAGATTTTGCCTAGCTATATTGTTTAATGAATAACGAAACCGGTCGCCAGCCTAATTAGGCATGAGAATGATTAACATTCTCGTTCAAGAAAATATTTATTAGTAATTATAACAGACAAACACAACCTAGACTTGGCCACACGCGAGTGCAATGAACTCTGACACACATATGTTTTAAGATTGAAGCTAACAACTGGGGCAGCACAAAAACTATTTGCAAAATTATAACACGTACAGAAAAACACTATCACTTTCAGGGCTTACACAAACTTGAGTGGTCTTTATACTGTTAATATGCACACAAGAGAGACAAACACTTAGTAATTATAGACATATAATTTCCTACTATGCAGTTTTCCACTTTTTCTACTTCGAAACACAATATTAACAAAATTGCAAGAACTGACTCACCTTTTAGAATTTACTCAGGTATCAAGGTGATCATTAGCTAAGCAAAACTTTAGAAGCCTCAGTCTCAAGAACTTTAATTTTTCAGTTGGCAACAGCACTTTAATAAGCAGTTTTAATAGGAAAATTATATTCAGCAAGCAACATTTACTTTAACTCACTCTCTTGCCACATTAACTTTAACTTTCTTTTTACTGAGTTCAAGAGGCATAAATTAGCATAACATTGGTCATAAAAATTCTTTCAGTAGGGATACTCGGTGATTACTTTAGTTCAAACGGAGAGGACCCTGAGAGGTATTACGATGAGGAGAAAAGTCAAGGTAGGTACATAAGTTCAGATATAAATTACCTTATATTTCAGCACAATAACACATCCATTAAGCTGATCCTTCACTGTACATCGTGATAGTATTATGTTACAGTGATTGCGCAATGTGGTGGCAACTGCAGGTTGGTAGATGGAATTGCAAGCAAAACTGCTGGACTCTGTCATTTCTTGGTGGCGAAGATAGATACGAATTCCAGAATAGCCCAGCTATTTATTCAAACATCCGAGGCATTGGAAAATAACAGAAAAGCCTCTCTCGAAACCAGCACTATGCAACTTTTGCATAGTAGCGCACGGACTCGTAGCTCATCTCAGATTGCTGGCTCGTCCCCGACTGACTGCTTGTCTCCGACTGACTATCAGTTCCACCTTTTCCACCTAGGCCAACCACATTTTACGCGCGTTGCGCTGTACCGTTCCCGAGGGGAACCCCTACACCTTTTACATACAGAATAACTAAGAGCCCTAAGTGAGGATCAGCAGTTTACATAACAGCAAACAAATACATTAAATAAGACAGAACCTTTGCACATATTAACATGTCTACAAAAATTATTCACACAAAATTACAATCATATACAGTAAGTTTTGTTCCCTCCAATTGGGACAAAGAATATAAAATTGTAGATACACTACTTTGTATTGAACCAAAACACGAAGTCAAAGTTTGTACAAGGAAATGAGTATACAATTTTGTGTTATCTATTCAATCAAACACATTTACAGAAGCTCAATGATGAAACATAAAATGAACAAAAAGCAAAATAAATCATTACAGCATTAGAGCTATGGTGTTACACACTGTTGAAGCCCATGAAACAACCGCGTCGTTGAAACCTCGCGAAGTAACAAGCCTGTGCATTTACCTTCATTAAGTAGTACACCTGAGCTCCGACAATAATCATCGATTACAGCCATCAGTCGAGGTATCTCTGCAGGATTGCGGAGTAGAACCATCACGTCATCCACGTATGCACGAACAGCTATAGTCTCTCCGAAAAGCGTCCAACCTTTCAGCTGAGATGCGAGCATCCGAAGAAGGCGCTCCAGACACAACACACACAAAGTCATTGACAGCGGGCTTCCTTGAGGCACTCCCCGACGGATCTTTATCGGGGGCGTCAGTTGGCCATTAACAACCACGGAAGCTGTAATGCCGGCCGGTGTGGACGGGCGGTTCTAGGCGCTACAGTCTGGAACCGCGCGACGGCTACGGTCGCAGTTTCGAATCCTCCCTCGGGCATGGATGTGTGTGTTGTCCTTAGGTAGGTTAGGTTTAAGTAGTTCTAAGTTCTATGGGACTGATGACCTCAGAAGTTAAGTCCCATAGTGCTCAGAGCCATTTGAATCTGAAATATCCGTAAACAGATTTGAGAGCACTCGCCGTGTGTCAACAGTAAAATGAACTGCCTCCAGAATCCGAAGCAAAAAATCGTGATTAACACGATCAAAGTCGAGAAAAGCAAGGGCAGAAGGGACGGACTTTACAGCAGCAACCGAAACCACGCTACGACACTCAACTATATGGATAATAATGGTACGACCAGGTAAGCAGCTTTGATGTTTTGCAACAATAATTTCCATCAGAGCCGACGTCCTACTACTCACTGCTCTCGCCACAGTCTTATAACCAAAGCTTAGCAAAGTAATTGGGCAAAAGCTATGAGGGGCAGTTTTATCTCTCAAGGCTGGAAAACCTGGGCGCCCCATAGCATTCGCGTATGAGACGTTGAACAAGGGCCAAGTAAACTACAGTCAACTGGAGAAGGAAACCTTAACCCTCATCATGGCGTCAAGAAATTTCATCAATGTCTGCTAGGTTGAAAATTTTTTCTCGTAACTGATCATAAGCCACTGACTACTCTCTTTCATCCGACGAAAGATGTACTTGATCATACAGCACAGAAGCTGCAGTTGTGGCAACTAATTCTTTCAGATTACCAGTATGAAATTCCTTATCGTGCTACGGCACAGCATGCAAACATAGATACTCTACCTCTCTTACGTATGGAAAATGATCCGGAATTCGATGCATCAGAAGCTTCCTTTCAAATTCACCATTCTGATTCGCAAGCACTGCAAGGTTCTCCCATTGGTTGCCGACAGATCACCCAAGCTACTGAACAGGATCAACCACTACGATTGCTCAAGTTCGGATGGGCTGGTGTCGTACTCCTGAATCAATTTGAGATGCAGCAGTACAAGAATACTATGCTCATCGCAACAGCCTTTCTCTTCAGAATGGTGACATTGTATTACATACTGCTAATGAACAAACGTAAGTGCCGGCCGAAGTGGCCGTGCGGTTAAAGGCGCTGCAGTCTGGAACCGCAAGACCGCTACGGTCGCAGGTTCGAATCCTGCCTCGGGCATGGATGTTTGTGATGTCCTTAGGTTAGTTAGGTTTAACTAGTTCTAAGTTCTAGGGGACTAATGACCTCAGCAGTTGAGTCCCATAATGCTCAGAGCCATTTGAACAAACGTAAGTCACGATTCACACGTCACTGCAGCAAAATATTTTGAAACTTTAAGATAGAAGACATTATGGAATCGTTAAAACTAAGCAGCTATCACGCCAGCATTGTCTTGGTAAGCCGACTGAACACAGGATTGATCGTTGCCACACAGGTACAGATAATCGGCAGTGCCGCGCGAAGAATTTTTCAATTGGCATTGACTTGACGTTCCTTAACAACTCATCCATATTTATTTTGCTGGTCTTTTTGGAAATTCGTGGTGCGGTCTTATGGGACCAAACTGCTGAGGTCATCGGTCCCTGAGCCTAAACGCTACTTAATCTAATTTAAGCTAACTTACGCTATGGACAACACACACACATACCCATACCCGAGGGAGGACTCGAACCTCCTACAGGAGGAGCCGCACGGACCGTGACAAGAGCCTTAGACCGCGCGGCTACCCCGCACGGCGCTAGTCTTTTCTGGCACACATGGTGACTAATGATTGTCGATGCATACAACAGATAACCAGTGACAACTAGCTCCAGCACTATCAAAGCACTCACTCGCCTTTATCTTTTGTTCAGAAGGCTTGCCACAAATTATTGTTTCAAACAATGGTCCGCAATTTTCTTCGCTCGAATTTCAACCATTTTTCCAACAAATTGGAATCTGACATGTCCGAAAGGCTCCGTTCTCCCCTCAATAGAACTGTAAAGCCGAACGTTTCGATTGCACTTTCAAAGCTCAGGTGTCCGAACTCTGTGCTTCGCAAACGAGGTTCAATGCTCTGTTGTTGTTTTCAGCATATATCGCACTCTCGCACTCTGCCTTGTCACGACGCTTCCCCAACAGACTGTTACATAGTCACTATCACCGCATTCTGCTGCGTCCATTTCGCCTTCGATCTTCTGCTTCAACCACCAACTTTGCAACGATGTTCCGCATCGTGTCTATAAGAAGCCAGCATAAGTGGTAATCCGGCGTCCTCACTCAGACGTCATGTCGACCTCATTATACCGTTCGCAGCTAAACAGACACCCATCGACAGGACCAAAACCACCTTCGCTTTCGCGATTACAGCAATTCTGCCATCGATTTTCGTGTTCCAGCCATGCTGCCTGCAACCGAGACTGCTAGCCCCGAGCAGTCTTTTCCGGTGTCCGAAGTTGGGGCGGATGGGACAATAGATGACTCTGCCGTGGATGTCAGCCCTGCCGGCCTAAACAGCTACGGTCATCGAGCCTGCGTCAGCTGTACAGCCTACGGTACTGCCAATGCTTCTTTGTATCTTCGCGCTGCAACCGGCTCCTTCAGCTGAGCCACGGCACACTCGTTCCTCGCGTCGTTGCCCGCACCCGCACAGTGCGACGACGGTGCGCAATTTTGCGGGCGAGGAATGGTGTATCGATGGTGTCTTTGTCGGCCACACAAAACGCTCCACGACGCACACAACGCGGCGGAAGGGGAGACTTTCAAATAGCCCGGCAGCGCGTCTCGCCCTCCCCAGAGCTGGTCGTCTCCCTCTGTGTGGCGCCACGGATGTAATCGACATGGAGGTGCTGCAGAGGAAACATCATTACAGAGCTACGAGGGAAAATAAAACGTACAGCTGTGCATAATCTGCCGAAGAAAGGACACTTTTACTTATGTGCCAGGAGCAAAGACCATAAGTACATGAAAGTTTGCACTTCTTGCTACAAGTGTATCCGCCCTGCACACACAAAGAAAGAAGAAATAGTTCGTACGGTGAAATTTTCTGAGTGTGAATCTGGACAACCCTTGTAATTGTGAAATTAATAGAAATAAATGTAAGCTCGATGTTTGCAGTTTACTTACACTTCAGTCGAAAGCATTTTTTTTTAATAAATTGTGGTATCGATAGCAACGATGCCACAACCTAACTGCCAGTTAAGTTGGCACTACGACCGACACCGACGATAGCGCCCTCTAGCAGGCGCTGTTCAGCTCTACGAGCACCACTGCAGACTCAGCGCATTTGATAAAGAGCAGAAGGCCGGGACACTTCACTTCAGCTTTTCTCTACATACGACGGGTCTCAGCATCGCACCTCATTGCAAGTTATGTAACCATGTATTAACTTGTTTTTCCACCAGTAAACCACTTTTACTTACGTGCAGTACCGATGTATTTTTCCTGCTCCTGTTCCTACCCACGCGCCGCCTTCCAGGAGGGATACAAAATAAATAAGCCCAAAAAATTTGTGCCCGGTATTAATTATCAATATTTTAAACTTCTAGACTACCAACATTATGGAAACATTTATCCCAGAGAGAGATAAAGTAATGGTCGTGAGGGGGAGGGGGGAGGAGGGCAGAGAGTCTTGGCATTGGTATCCAACTGTTAATACGCATTACCAGGTCAATAACATTACAAATCTTACTGCCCGGCCAGTGGAACTATCAGTATGCGCTAAATGGTTGGATGTCCACGACTCTTCACAGAACGTGGGGTTCCGAGGCTTGTCTGCTCTGTAAAGTAGGACAGATGGTGATGTGTGGCATCTCTGTCGAAAGAGCACAAGTGTTTCGGAGCACACCGTTCATTGTACATTGCTGAACATGGCGCTCTGCAGCTGAGTACCCCTATGTGTTCACATGTTGACCCAGCGCCGTCGTCAACTACTATTCAGTGGGCACGGGACCATCAGGATTCGACCGTCGATCAATGGAAACGTGTCGGCTCGTCGGATGAATCACATTTTTGCTAACTAGGTCGATGGTCGTCTCCACGAACGCTGTCATCGGTTCGAAACGTGCACCGTACCACGGTCGCAGGCTGGTGGGAGCAGTATTATACTATAGGAGACATTCTTCTCCGCCTGCAAGGAGCCTGTCTTAGTAACCAAAGACACGCTGACAGCTGCAAACCCGATCCCTTCATGCCTGGTGTCTTTCCCGACGGCGGTGTCATCTTTCAGCACTATACTTGTCCGTGTCTCGGAACCAGAATGGTGCTAGAGTGGTTTGAGGAGCATTATAGTGAAGTCGGGTTGATGTCTCGGCGACCAAATTCGCCTCATATAAATCCTATGGAAACCATCTGGGTTGCTGTCGGGCGCCATCACCGCGTATGGAAATCAGCGACCCGTTGCTTACGCGACTTAACATGACCTGTGCGTAGACATCTACTGCTTCATACCTCCACAAACCCACCGGAAAACTGTCGGTTGCCTGATACGAAGAATCAATTACGTATTTCGTTCCGAAGACGGACAAACAAGCTGTTACGCAGATCAGAATGTTTTGCCTCATCATCGTATATAATAATACTGATCTTAATACAGGGTGATAAATATAAAGCTGGCTTGAAAAATATTTGTGATTGACGCGGATTGACCATTGTTAATTTACAACAGAACTATTCATCAAAGAAAATACTGCAAACCGTGATTTCAACGCATCATTCGGTTGCTGTCGCATGTCTACGTATGCACGTCTCCGTCTTTCTCTGTCCCGAGTAATTCCATGCACCACTATGGCTGGGTGGGTGATAATACCAGAAGCATTTTGTGCTCACGAGGAGTACCATAACTCGATTTTCCGGAAACTATGATCAGAGGAAGCGGGGTCAAAATAAACGTACACTTGTCCCGGCTTTCCATAGTTACTGGACCGCTTCTGGGAAACTACCATCAAAGTTTTCGACGTACCTTAGATGCCTTTTTGAGCGTAAGTAGCTCAACTGAAGCGTTGGCACGTCGGCTGCCGTTGCGGCTCACATTTTAGCGATCAGTGTTCGAAACCCCATTATTGTTTTTCTTTATTTTTATTTGTTTATATATATTTTTTTAATTTTGCTTTACCTGCTCATGTTTGCAGAAGAATGCTACGCGAATGTATCTCATGAAGTTAGGGGATAGACGGACATTATATTAATTGGAAAATTAGAACTGGATTTGACAATAAGTGTAAGATATTTATTACATAATGTATCTGTATATGGTATTTTCAGGGATTACAAACTTTTTAAATTCTCATATTCTTATATTTTACTCTTATATCACTTCTTATATTAATTCGTATATTCGGTCTAATTTTTTATTCCTATACTTAATCTTATATACATTCTTACGTTTATTGGATCTGAGCACTATGGGACTTAACGTCTGTGGTCATCAGTCCCCTAGAACTTAGAACTACTTAAACCTAACTAACGTAAGGACATCACACAACACCCAGTCATCACGAGGCAGAGAAAATCCCTGACCCCGCCGGGAATCGAACCCGGAAACCTGGGCGCGGGAAGCGAGAACGCTACCGCACGACCACGAGCTGCGGACTCTTACGTTTATTCATCAGGACGATTTGGTGTATTCTCTCAGACGACACTGCTCGTAGAAACGTTCGAAACATGGAAATTCAGAATACCACGAGCATCGTGCGAAAGTGGGTTTGCCACAGTGACATTTTCATTAGTATTGTTTGTATTTAATGTAAAGGCGTAGTAGGGTATATAAGGAGCGTGAATAGCGTCATATGTTGATCGATCACGGTGAATAACACTGAGATGTACTTACACGTGTGAGCCAACGTTATCAGCACCTGACAGAATTTGAAAGGGGCTCGATTGTGAATCTCCGTTTCTCCGGCTAGTCGAATAGTGCAGTATCCAGATTAGTTGAACTGAGGGCAGGCATTCTCGTGGTCAAGGTTCCGGTCAACAACATCGAACCACCACAAGGGAGGGTCGTCGTATTGTGCATCGAGCACATTTTAATTCTTAACATCTACGCTTGCCATCAGAGATCAAACAATGGACTATCTGGAACATTCTGTGTGCTCCCGCACCACTAGTCGGAGACTATCGGTTGCCGTATTTTGGAATTATCGTTTCGTGTAGGCCGCCGTTTACGTCACAAAACATAGGGTTGCGTTTGGAGTGGAGCAGTAACTGGGTATCGTAGACTGCTGGTGAATGCCTTCGAATTGTGTCCATTGACGAATCGCGGTTCTGTTTAACTCCGGATGACGACTGTAGTGGAGACTTCTGTGGGAACTGTAGTAGCGACCTGGGATAGGTCACATTTTTCCTATGTTCTGGAGAGGCACAGTGGTCTAATTGCTGGCGTGATGGTGTGGGGAGCCATCGGGTACAACTTCAGGTCACTGAGGGAACTTTGATAGCACAGCGGTACGTTGCTGACATCCTGGTCCTGATGTATTATCTCCCATGCGACAGTACTGTGGTGACGTTTTCCAAGAGGGTGTAAAGAATATTAGGGTCGGTAGCAAAATATAGTCTCACAGAAAACGCTGATTGGATCCGCGTAAGCTGCACAGTGGGTTACAGTTTATGAAACTTCCGACCGTAGAGATATGCCAGGCTTAACAAAAACGGTGGATTTTAGCAAGATATGTCTGCGATCACTTTCCCTAGCACAACTGGAGGCAGCTTGCTTACCTCGCGTCTTCTAAAGATGTCCCGTAACCGTTATCCCTCTCGGTATTTTCTCCGTCGGTCGCGAGCTCTAACGCTTGTGCCGTAAACAGTGCATAATAATGTGACAGGTGGCTAGGTTTTAATACTAAGCACAATAAGAATCGTTAAATGTTAGGATGCCAACTAATTTTGTTTTATTTCATTAACCGATAAATTAGTAAAACGATTTCTAGAGCCTGTCTATCGTCAATGTTCTTAACAAGCCATTAATCATTAGTTCCCGATCACCAAAAAGTCACAAAAATGCTTCACACGATCTAAGACCCAACATCAGATCTCACAAATTGTTTTCCGAGGCCATTTTAACAATCAGTTCCGTCTTTATGCGCGATTGCACTTTTCACACTAGTTCGCGTATTACCACCTCGAAAACCGATCGTACACTGCCTCGAATTAACACAACAGCGCAAAAGTACTTCACCTGAGGCAATTGCTCAACAAACTGTTCCGTCTTTAGATGAGATCAGATTTCATACACAGATGTATGTATTAACTCCTCGGAAATCGACCGTAGACTGGTTACTAGTAAGCTATCTTAGCAGTTTGGTCTGCCCTCTCAGGGCGCAACTGTGATTGTTCCATCATTTCCATCAATAAGAAGTGACAGTAAGTAAACGTTGTAGTTTCCAGAATGAGATTTTCACTCTGCAGCGGAATGTGCGCTGATATGAAACTTCCTGGCAGATTAAAACTGTGTGCCGGGCCGAGACTCGGGTACTGGCAGAAGTAAAGCTGTGAGGACGCGGCGTGAGTCGTGCTTGGGTAGCTCAGTTGGTAGAGCACTTGCCCGCGAAAGGCAAAGGTCCCGAGTTCGAGTCTCGCCCCGGCACACAGTTTTAATCTGCCAGGAAGTTTCAAACGTTGTAGTTATCATTTCAAGGAGAATTGAGTAATATTGAAATAAGTATTAGCTAGTTCTTAGTGCAAGTAATATCATCAGCGCGACCGGAGTTGTATATTAACATTTAAACAGTATATTTAAACAATAAAAGATTCGTTACTTGGGGCCCAGCGTTGTAGGTGAATCCTGTGTCCTTCTCTGCACCAGTACGATGCGGCTCTTGCTCGTCCGGCCGTTCTCACGCTACGTGGCTATCTGTCGCGCCGTTCGATGATTTCTGTGTGATCCTACCTACTCGCTAGCCTCCTGCAACAAAATCTTCCTATACTGTGCAGTAGAACATAGTAACAAACTGCAATAGACGTGCACAGGGACGTGGCATAAGCGTCAAAAGGGCAATGCTCGTCTGCGGATGATGCGCGTTACTGTCTGCGTGATGTGTAAGTACTCCCGTGACCAGCAAGATCCCCACATCCGCAATAGAACATGTGTGCGACCAGCTCGGACATCAAATTCGCCCCTGTGACAGTATCCAGGATATCTAGGACTCTCAGCCAGTGAAGCTTCATTTTATTTCGTCCTCTCCTTCTGGGCTCCTGACTTTTATTGTCAGGGAGTTTGTAAATGGTCTAGTGGTCAAAGTGGGTGGATGAATGAGGCTTTTCACGGACAGCGCTGATGTTTATAGAAAAACTGCTCGTCCGGATGGACACTTAAATTTAACACTTAGGATTAGTAATAAATAGGATTGGCAATACTATTTCTCTACTGATAACCATTTGTGTGTGTGTGTGTGTGTGTGTGTGTTTCTGTATGTGTGTGACTGGCGGTCAACAGCTCGAAGAAACCTTTCCGAGGTATTTCCGTCAGTCACAATTGGTGATGGTACTAACAAATCGCTCCTCTATCCTATCATTACAAAATAACAAAATTTTATTTATATTTCGACCCGAAATTATTGTTATTTTGAAAAGTATTATCCTTCGTAAATATTGTACATAAAACAAAACAAAAGAAAACAGCAAAAATAAAAAAAGAAAATTGTAAGACGTACGACCTGTTTTAAAACATCAGGTAACAGGTCTATAATGTGGCAATAAATAAATAAAAATCCGGAAAACTGTAGCGAAATAAAATAAGAGCTGCAGAGGATCGACGCTTGGTGTAAGGATTGGGAGCCTGATACTAAACGTAAATATATGTAAAGTATCATGTATAAATAGCAGAAAGGCTCAAGTCTGTTCGATTACCTTACATACTACAATTATTAGAAACAGTAACGACCCGGAAACGTCTGGGAGTAACCATCTGAAGCGATCTAAAGTGGAACTACCACATAAAATTAGATATAGCAAAAGTATATGTAAAGCTGAGAATCATTGTCAGAATGCTAACGAAATGTACTTTATTCGCGAAGGAAGTGGGTTACAAAATACTCGTTGGATCGATTCGTATTGCTTATCAATAGGGGACACTTAATGGGTAGGACTGAGAGGGGGAATAGAGAACAGCCAAAGAACAACGGAGCTTTTTATCGTGGGTTCGTTCAGTAAACTCGAGAGCGTTGCAGAGATGTTCATGAGACTCCAGAGGCAGACGCTCTAGGAGAGGCCTTGTGGATCACGGAGATGGTTGAAATGGCTGTTAGCACTATGGGACTTAACATCTGAGGTCATCAGTCCCCTACAAGTTAGAACTACTTAAACCTAACTAACCTAAGGACATCACACACATCCATGCCCGAGGCAACATTCCAACCTGCGACCGTAGCGGTCGCGCGATTCCAGACTGAAGCGTCTAGAACCGCTCGGCCACATCGGCCGGCCGAATCACGGAGAGGTTTACTGAAAAATTCCAACAATCTATACTTATGTTCAGAAAAAAAACAGAAAAAAAACAGAACATCTTGAACGATTAGAGATAGGACGTTCATATTCACAGGGCATGCACATTAGTATGTTCTGCAGAAATGATAAACATTTGAACCGTGTCGGCCCGCGGGTTCAAGGTCAACATCGATATCGCGACGCAACACCAAGTACCGGTATAATTTGCCTGCTGCTCTCGTTGTTACTGTAAATCGAAGGTAATGGATCAGTGTGACTTGAGCAGACTGGCAGGATGGCTCGCAAACGTATGCGCGAACCATACCGTCAGATCAGTGAGTTTGAAAGAGGGCAAATTATTGGCATGAGAGAATGTGATGCATCCATCTGGGAAATTGCTGCTCGTGTGGGACGAAGTGTTTCGGTAGTGCAGCGGGTGTGTGCAGAATGGTTCACAGAAGGCCTTAGAACACTACGAGGTGGGTCAGGTCGCACCACCCACACCACCCCCCGAGAAGATCGACACCTCATCCGAATGGCATTGCAGGACAGATCTCCGTCCTACTCGGCTCTGGCGCAACTGTGGAACACATCGTACACTATCAGGGACGACAGTCCGTCTCCGTTTATTACGACATGGGTTAAGTGCGCGTAGCTAGAGAGAGCAGATAAGAGGTTACTTACAAAATGAATGGATATCATTTAGTTGTAATATGATGACGGAGAAGAATTATGGACAGATTTTAAACAGCTGTAAATCGCGCCCTGGAGAAGTATGTGTCGAGTAAGTGAATTAAAAACAGACAAGGCCCACCGTGCATTAATATCAAAATTCGCGTACAAAATCAACTGATCGACCTGAAAACAAATAAGTCGGGGAGTCCAGGTAGAATCCCAGCACGGTTTTACAGTGATTACACTACGACACTGGCCGCTTACGTAGATTGCAGTTATTGCCAATCTTTCGCCGAGCGCAGTCCCAAGCGACGGGAAAAGAGCGCAGGTGACTCATGTATATAAGAAAGCTAAAACAATGGATCCACAAAATTACAGACCAATATCCTGAACGTCGGTTTGCTGCAGTATTCTTGGACATATGAGTTCGAATAAAGTAAATTTCCTTGAGATAGAAGAGCTTCTGCCAACAAATCATTTAAGTAACGTCTTTGTACACACATAAAAAAAAACTTTTGCATCGCCCCGGTTCCCAGAACTCCTGAAGACAGACGTTGGCTGTTGATATTGTACCACAGACACAATCCCTTTTACTGTTCAGAGACGTCACTAAATCCGCCCAAAGATGTAAACAACCATGCATGAGCAGCGCCTATTAGACGGAGAGGGTCCGACAGCTGATTAGTTCCAGTCATTCCACCAAGAAGGAGGCACACGGCTTGTATTCTTTGTAGCTCAACCATGCCTAGACGGTCAATACCGCTTTCGATCGCATGTTCCTTTGTGCCAGGAAGGGCTCTCAATAACGGAAGTGTCCAGGCGTCTCGGAGTGAACCACAGCAATGTTGTTCGGACATGGAGGCGACACAGAGAGGCAGGAACTGTCGATGACATGCCTCTCTCGGGCCGCCCAAGGGCTACTGTTGCAGTGGATGACCGCTGCTTGCTGTTTGTGGCTCGGAAGAACGCCGACAACAACGCCACCATGTTGAATAATGCTTTACGTGCAGCCACAGGACGTCGTGTTACGACTCAAACTGTGCGCAATAAGCTGCATGATGCGCAACTTCACTCCCGACGTCCATGGCGAGGTCCATCTTTGCAACCACGACACCATGCAGCTCGGTACAGATGGACCCAACAACATGCCGAATGGAGCGCTCAGGATTGGCATCACGTTCTCTTCACCGATGAGTGTCGCGTATGCCTTCAACCAGACAATCGTCGGAGATTTGTTAGGAGGCAACCCTGTCAGGCTGAACGCCTTAGACACACTGTCCAGCGAGTACAGCAAGGTGGAGGTTCCCTGCTGTTTTGGGGTGGCATTATTTGGGGCCGTCGTACGCCGCTGGTGGTCAGGGAAGGTGCCGTAACAGCTGTACGATACGTGAATGCCATACTCCAACCGTTAGTGTAGCCATATCGGCAGCCTATTGGCTAGACATTCGTCTTCATGGACGACAATTCGCACCCCCATCGTGCACATCTTGTGAATGACTTCCTTCTTTGAGGAGTAGGACAATCTAGACTAACAGTATCTTGATGATCCTGTGGATAGTATGCCACGACGAATACAGGCATGCATCAATGCAAGAGGACGTGCTACTGGCTATTAGAGGTACTGTTGTGTGCTTTAATTGGGACCACCACCTCTGAAGGTCTCGCTGTATGGTGGCACAACATGCAATGTGTGATTTTCATGAGCAGTAAAAAGGGCGGAATGATGTTTATATTCATCTCTATTCCAATTGTCCGTGCAGGTTCCGGAACTCCCGGAACCGAAGTGATGAAAAACTTTTTTGATGTGTGTATGTTGGCAGAGCTATAGACTGTGTTAATATTGCAGACAGCACTCTGCGCCTTCGCAAAGAGATTCTGTGGTGGGACAGACTAGCAGTTAGCATGTGGATAGAGAAGTGTATGGAAATGTTTCTGTTAGTGGAGACTCTGTGTTGGTAGGACACACAGTGTAAAATGAGATGAAATTTCTTATAAGAAAAGATTCAGGGAAAGGTTGATAATGGATGTATGTTTGATCATGTTTATGTAGTGGAATTATTGACAACTATATAATTTTTGGAACTGGATGTCACATGAATAAGGTAAAATTTTCTAAATTGATTGTTTGCTCTTCAACAAAATCTTTCTTTCGCTAACCCTATGCCTTCTAGTAGTTAGAGTCTGTAGTAGTTAGAATCCTTTTAGTTACCTAATTGTTGTTTCTACTTGCTGTAATTGCTGTAGTCGGTGTTATGAAGATTTTCTGTGAGGTAAGTGACTTATGAAAAAGAATGTGGTTTCCACTTTCGGGATTTGCGATTGAAATGAGTTTAGTCAATTAAACAGAGTTGGAGGTAGTTTCAGATTTCTTTAATTTCATATTTTTTGGATTTCTATTATTGTTATGTTTGCTTGCATTCTTTTGTGTAAATTATTTGAAGTTATGTTGTCAATGTATAGTAGTCAAATTGTGTTGGGCTTGTATATTATGGGTAATGAATGAATAGGTTAAGTTTGAGTTGTCTTTGTCAGGGAAAATTGTGTTGGTCAGTGATTAAAAAAATAATTAAAGGGTTAGTTTCACCTGGCAACCCTGCCAGGATACTTCACTGTGATCTTCTGATTTCCTTGTAGTTGAATAATTAGTGCATGATTAGAAATTAGTTATTGTTTGCTACTAGCGCGTAATTGTATGTATGGAATTACCTTTGTAGTTTTAGTTTCAAATTTTTGTCCTGTATTGTCATGAGCAAAGTAGTTGTGGCATGCATGTGGGTTTGCACTAAGTATCTCGCAGTCGCTTTTGCAAATAATTAGATATTTACTATTTTCACTGCTATTTTAGTGTTTCTTCTTATTTTTGCTTTTCAAATTGTTTTTGTGTGTTATTGTGTAAAATAGTGTGATAATCATGGCGAGTGAAAAGCGTAACACTAGGCTGCAAAGCAAATCGAGAAATGACAGTGACGACGAGCGTAGCTTGTTAGCACCACCTAGTAACGAATGGACAAATCTTCAAGACAGTAATTTGGTAATAGTGCATAGGTACGTGGACCAGACAGGAAATAACGGGGTAGAAATTGAAACAATCAGTGAACAGGGAACTAGTATTGTACTTAAAGTTTGTAACACTTCACCTGATTGTATAAATGTGTTTAAGCTATTTTAACTTGTCAAAATCGGATTTAAATACCACCTGAAGTATTTATTGCAACGAATGTATTCAACACCTTAAACAACACCTACAAATCCTTTAAAAAATTTATTCTGTAATAACGTTGTTAGGACGTATATTCTTTGGACTTTGTGACAACGTTTTCTCTTCTGCTTATACGATCCATGTATCCAATAGATTCCGACGCCATATTTGTTTACAAAATATGACAGTATTCACGTCATGTGTTACGACTGTGAAAGGAACCTGTGACCACTGGAGGTACTTTATTTTACTTATTTTATGTTTACCGTTAGATAAAGGTTTAATTTTTTGTCAAAAGAAACCAAAAACCATGTTCTGAAATAGTGTTGTGTTTCTCCACTAGACAGTGCCACAAGTTCCCCCAAAAATCGTTTCATAACACACACACAAACGTCATATTAACAAATGTAAATCCACCTGATGATGGAGGTTTAAACCTTTGAAACGCGTCGTGGAGATAAATAAACAGTGACTGGTAACAGTAAACTTGTTGTTTCATTTAATACACTTTTCTGAATTAAGTCAAAACACATCCTCTGTTTTTCAACGTATGAATATTGCCGGTGCAAGCGCACTGACGAAAAACACAAAGGAACATGTTTCAGTCACTAACGCATTGTTATTGCAATTAATTCAAAAATTTGATCAAACAGACCAAAAGCTTCAAAAGTTTGTGAGCATTTACAGTACATTTTTTCGTGACATGAAGACACATTACAGAACCATGAAACAGAAATGAAAGAACTGCAAACCATTGTACTCGAAAATCACGACACCTTGCAGACTACAATTGACTCTGTTGCATCTACCGATGTGGTTGCGCAACTTGTAAAAAATCAGGAAAACTTAAACGACACAGTGGATACGATTACGACACAAATGGACGCTCTAAAACCTGGCTCAGAAAAACACACAGAGGAAATCAGCACATTATCGGAAAAAGTAGCCGAACTTTCGGATCAGTTAACAAATTTATCTACGAAGGTAGATGATGATTTGAGTGATACAAGACCGGTAGCGTTTACTGACACAGAGGAATACGAGGAAATTAGGAAATTTAAATAAAGTCAGAAACAAATTAGTACGCAACACAAAAGCGAAATGCAGGAAGTATAAGATCAGTTGGCACAGGTGATACGAGAATTACATATTTCAGACGATACTCGCTCTCCGACAAGGGAAGAGGGATTTAGAAATATGGAGAAGTCACGCGGTAATGATTCATGGTAGTTCGGAGATCTTGAAAGGAGTCGGCAGGCTGCACCGAGCCTTGAGACGGAACCGCCGACACGACGTAACAACGACCGATTTGCAACTCGCCGATACGATGACTTTGACTATAACCTCTTCATCACAACTCGTAAATTTAAAACATTCAACAATTCTAGTAATGTCATACATCCACAAGCTTGGCGTCATCAGTTTTCTCATTGTTTTCCTCCTAATTGGTCATTAGAGCATAGACTAGAATTTATGTGTGTCTATTTAGAAAGTGAACCAGCTGTAAGATGCGATCAGTTATTCGCGACTGTCACAGTGAAGGAGATTTTTATCATGCTTCCCTTTCTGCATGTTGGTCTCAGGCTACACAAGATCCAAAAAAACACAGTATTATACTGATGAAGTATTTCGAACGTCTGAATTTTCCAGCCCTGTAAAATATTTTGAAGATATGTTAAACAGGAATCAGCATTTGTCAAACCCATATAGGCGCTCGGAACTTATATGCATTTGCTTGATTAACTTGCCCGAACACTTACGACATATTATTTTGGCTGGATGTTGTAAAGATGATAGCGAAGCTTTTCAGAGACTTTTGCAAGAACTGGAAATCGACACGGCCACCGCATGATGCGAAAACAGGAAAACAACAGCAATTACAGTTCACATCCATCACAATTTCGTGACGACAGAAACAATAACCGTACACGACAAGTCTACCGTTATAACGCAAACTGTGACCAAAACAGACACCACCCGTATGATAACCATTGGCAGAGTAACAATAATTACAGAGACAGATCACATTTCCGTGGTAATATGACAGAGACAACCGTAGAAATGGACAATATGGGAACCAGAATAATTATTATCAAGAGAGACAAAATGACTTCAGACGCAACTGTCCACCTAGTAATTACGATTCAGGGAGAAATTCTCCACCACCTAATCGACCAGAAAGAAATTACAGAAATTACCGACAAGACGACAGACGTTATAGTCATGACAACAGACCTGAATTTAATCAGAACTGCCGTTATTCAAATAGGACAGTGCCCTCTTGACAAGTTGAAATTGTAGAAATCATACCGCCAAATCCCAGTAACGTCGCGCAACAACAGAGAGGTAATAGACAATGACACACACACCGCTGAAAGCCACAAAACGTACTTATTAGGTTGACAACGTAGCTACCATGACTATTATTTACGTGAAAATAGAAAACATTAGGGACATTTTACTCCAGGAACATGACATGAAACAGAACAATACTGTATACCCTGTAATTCACATCACAACAAGCGACATTAAATTTAAGGCAGCACTTGACTCCGGCAGCCTTATTTCGGTAATTAGTGGTACAGCTTTCAGTAAATGCAAGAAATCGAACGATTGCCCCACTAAATTACAAAGTTCAATTTTTGGAAAAAGTGTAGATGTCTGCCAACAAACAAACTTTGAATTCTTTTGTCAAAGACACTGATTTATTTTGAATTTTCTTATTGTTCCATTATTGTTGACGGAGATTATATTAGGTGTAGATTTTTTGAATGAGTATAAAGGAATTTTAAACTTTCACGATGCTGAAATTAGTTTAGAGAAAGAAGCTAAGTCAATACCTTTGAAATTTGAAGATTGGCTTTCAAACCATGACGAGGAAATCAATCGGATTTACCTTTTGTCAGATCACAGTTTGGAAATTTCGTCGGAATTTGACTCCAATAATCACTTTACAAGTACTGACAGGGATGATACTAATGACGCATTAGATACTAACGTTTTATTTTTAGAAAAAAGTTCAAATAATTGAGAACTGTAATGACACTGACAGGAAGGACCTTTCTGACATCTTACAATCACATTCCACAGTTTTTACTCACAAAACAGGAATAGTTATAGGATTTCAGTACCAATTTCGTGTTCGTGAGCATACAAAATGTTGCGTCAGACCATGCGTAATTCCGGCACATTGTAGGACCGTGTTAGAACGCAAACACAATCTATGCTTGACGATGGCATTTTTGAATCAGCGGTAAGCTCATACAATAATCCATTACATGTTGTTGAGAAGAAAAACGGATCGATCAGGCTTGTAATAAATTCCAGACAAATAAATACCATAATAATTCCTGAAACAGACAGGCCGCAAACGTTGGAAGAACTTCTTCGAAATTTCAGTGGCGTAAAATTGGTGTCTTCTATTGATCTCAGATTCAGCTTTTGGCAAACTGAACTTCATCCAGAATATAGAAAATATACGGCTCTTCTTTGTTTCGGCGTTTGTTTCCAATTTCGGATATTTCCTTCTGGCTTGAACATTTCTTCGCCGGCATTCATTCGTGGGCTTAATTCCATATTATCTGAGTTTTTAAAACGACACATCACCTCGTACATGGACGATATTTTAATAGCGCAATCTTCTTGGGAACAACATAATCGTATCCTTAACTCAGAGCTATTCCTGTTCCATCCACAAAAAGACAAGTTCGCAGTTTCCTAGGTCTCATGAAGTTCTACCATCGTTTCCTTAATATGCAAATTCTAGTAACTCCAAAACTTTGTTCTCTCACTGGCAAAAACACTATTTGGAAATGGGACAAACAGGTTCAAATGGCTCTGAGCACTATGGGACTTAACTTCTGAGGTCATCAGTCCCCTACAACTTAGAACTACTTAAACCTAACTAACCTAAGGACATCACACACATCCATGCCCGAGGCAGGATTCGAACCTGCGACCGTAGCGGTCGCGTGGTTCCAGACTGTAGCGCCTAGAACCGCTCGGCCACACCGGCCGGCGGACAAAAAGGCACCGTTGGAATTTGATTCTCTGAAAGAAGCGCTACTTAACGCGCCAGATCTGTCACAGGATTTCTGTCTTGGCACGGATTCTCCTAAAGTTTGTCTTGGTGCCCATTTATTTCAAGAAGCTATAGAAAATGACGTTACTGTTCAGAAAACCATCGCTTTTGTTGGCAGCGTGCTAACAGAATCTGAGAAAAATTATTCCGTCACTGAATTGGAAGCTTTAGCTATCGTTTGGGCATTTGACAAATGTCGTTTCTTCCTTTTTGCAAACGTATAAAAGTTTACAGTGATCATCCAGCATTGCAATTGCTTATGTCTTCGAAATTAAATCATGACAAGTTGAAACGTTGGGCATTATTCAAATGGTCCAAATGGCTCTAAGCACTATGGGACTTAACATTTGAGGTCATCAGTCCCCTAGACTTAGAACTACGTAAACCTAACTAACCTGAGGACATCACACACATCCATGCCCGAGGCAGGTTTCGAACCTGCGACCGTAGCAGCTGCGTGGTTCCAGACTGAAGCCCCTAGAACCTCTCGGCCACTGCGACCAGCCTCGGTATTATTCCTGCAAGAGTTTCGTTTCATAATAGTCTATATACCTGGCATGGATAATATTGTTGCGGACGCACTTTCTTGTGCACCGGCCAGCCTTGAGAAAAGCAACACAGTAGCTAACCTTGTGAAAAATTTCAGTATTCTTTACATTCAAAAAGCAGCTCTTGAAAACTTCGACACTGTATCTTTAAATGACATTTCTCATTAGCAAGACAAGGATCCGATTTGAAAAAAATATTAAAAGTAAATGGCATGAAAAGACTAGCACGCAGATTCGTCATTATTGTCTGGGTAGAAATAACATACTCTTAAAACGTTGCTCTATTGATGATAAGCTATGGGTACATTGTATTCCTGACGATTATGTTAATAAGTTCATCTCGCACATTTATTTCAGCTACGCACATTTTGGTCCACGAAGATGTTATCGTATACTTCAGACGACTTGTTATTCAAACAAGACGGAAAAGTGAATTAGAAGAGTTCTGTCTATTTGCAAACTTTGTTGAAAAGTTAAACCGTCTACCACGTCACATCGTGCTCCATCGTTTCCTATTAATCCTACTAGATTAAAAAAATAGCTGCAGTTGATCTTCTGGGACCGCTTGTTAAAACATTGAATGGATTTTCGTACGTTTTCTTCGCTGTTGAAATTATTACGAAATTTGTTTCTTTCACACCGTTACACAAAGCCAGTGGACGTTCTGTATCCAACGCCTTTGTTAAAAATTCCAACGTGAAGTTGTACACGTCGACAATGTCATTTCAGATAACGGACCACAATTCAGATCTGCTGTTTGGTCACGCATGCTTCGGAATCGTAAAATCTAACCTGTTTTTATTTCATTGTATTCTCCACATAGCAACCCGTCTGAATTCATTATGATTGAAATTGATAAGCTTTGCAGACCTACTTGTCACAGGAAGCATCAGTAATGGGACAGATACTTACACTTATTGCAAAATGTACTGAATGAAATGCCTCATGACTCCACTGCGTTACCACCTGTTCTTATACTGAAGAATGAGGAACCACCGAACAGAATCAGAGAGCTTGCACCTTTTCCGAATACACGTAAACTACAGCATAAAGACATAACTGATTTGGCTATTAAAAATATAAATTCTGCTGCAGAGAATAGGAGAAAACTACACGCCAAGACAAATGCAAGGAAACTACACATTGGTCAAAAATTTCTCATTAAAGCCCATTCATTGTCACATAAGAAGAAACATTTGAGTCAAAAATTCTTTCTGATTTACAATGGACCATGATAATTGCGTTGAAGTCGAAACTCTGCATGCTAAGAAAAGTAAAGGATTAACCACATTTTTCATGAAAAACCGTTTATTGAGAAATAATTTGCTTTCTGAGTTAGTCTTTGCTATAAAATTTTTCACTTCAAGTAACTGTTTCGCTTCGTCACATTTAGAAACAGTTAGCATGCAGTGATGGTTTGAAGTTAACTGTCCAGTCGAGAACCTATGGAACATATTAATATAGTAATTTTACGAGTACCCTTTTGTAGGGAACAGATGACACAGTCTTATTGTGAGTACATTTTCGCTTGTCAGTTGCACGATTACGTCATAACTATAATGCTCACATTCTAGGAACATATACTGCTAATGAGGGTGTAATGCAACATTTTGGTTTACTTGAAATGACTTTTTAAATTAAAGTACTTTCTGAGAGGTCACAGATGACACAGTATTTGGTTGATTCGACAGCTACACAATTATATTATGACGCTACTAATGAGTGACACAGTTTTCATTATTGCTTTAACGCTGTGTCTGTTTTATATCCGCACAGTTTTTCTGCGTTCTTCCGAGAAGTAAAACACATTTTGGTAATTACTTTTGTGGCATGGCTACAATGACACAGTTATTTTCGTAACCCAACAATACGTTACAGTACAGTACTTTCAAAATCACGGAAATGAACGTAATAACTACGACATTTATACACATAGCACTTGACTTTTGTATGTGACAAGACAGGTACATTAATTTTTTGAGAACTTCGCTTATGAATAAATTTTCTTACAGCAAGAAGTACAGTTTAGCGCTACATGAGACGCATTTGAGTGACTACTTTTTGTACTTGAAACATAATTGGAAATATTTTTGAACTACAATGAATCAAGAAGGTTTTCGGTCATACATTTCATTCCATAGTTTTAATCTGTAAGACCAGAGGTATAATTACAGTATCTCTCAAGGGGGTACGCCTACTTTGTGTACCATGCGTGTCGCAAGTGCAAGGAGCCCTGGCTAATATGGCATTTGCTTATACAGTTTTATACATCGGTACCATATTTCTCTAACACAGAATTATACAGCTATCTGGTCATTTAACAGAAAGAAATGAACATTTTTATTACGTCCCTGACACATGTCTAGGTAATAACACAGTTGGATTACTTTTCATTTATGAAATTGTATTATGTCTGCATTTTGCGAACTGTTCACATATATTTTCGGAACCATTGTGATACTGCGAGAGCTTTGAGCGATGTATATTGTATGGGATCATGATTTCTGTAGTACGTTTGAGTTAGATGACACTACTGAAACAAGTAGAGAGCATTTTTCTTAGAGGTTTTGAGATTATTGATGGAAGCTACGACGATTTTGAGATTTTTTTGATGTGTTCTGATGATATTATTACGACGACGATGTGTACTAGACGCCGAAAAATGGTTATGATCAATGTGAAAAGTGAGTATATATGTGAATGTGAGTACTACAATGGCGACGGTAATTTTTGGACACAGTTATTGATTAGATTTCGTTCTACACACTTCTGCTGTAATTTTGTATTTGTGTGAAACTCTCATTGTAGCTGAAACTGTTGTCATAAATATTTTGGTAAAGAGTATATGTGACCTTGACGTAATGCTCTGATGTGCTGGGGTGAGCGCCCTCCTTTGGTTGGGTTGTTTTGGGGGAAGAGACCAAACAGCGAGGTCATCGCTCTCATCGGATTAGGGAAGGGTGGCAAAGGACGTCAGCCGTGCCCTTTCAAAGGAACCATCCCAGCATTTTCCTGGAGCGATTTAGGGAAATCACGGAAAACCCAAATCTGGATGGCCAGACGCGGGACTGAACCGTCGTCCTCCCGAATGCGAGTCCAGGGTGTTAACCACTGGCTCCCTGAAATATACCCACTGTTGTGTTGCCTTTCAACTTTACTGGTGCCCCTTCAGCCACTTTGGAGTTAGCAGCACTCCCACAAATGCTCGCATAGCTGTAGAAAAGAAAGGCCGTTGACCTCACTATTGACATTTCTTTCCAGAACACACCACAAACACGACATACACTATTACTTGTAAACATATAATTACAGAATGAGATTTTCACTCTGCAGCGGAGTGTGCGCTGATATGAAACTTCCTGGCAGATTAAAACTGTGTGCCTGACCGAGACTCGAACTCGGGACATTTGCCTTTCGCGGGCAAGTGCTCTACCATCTGAGCTACCGAAGCACGACTCACGCCCGGTCCTCACAGCCTTACTTCTACCAGTATCTTTGGAGTTTGAACTTTGTGCTACCCATTGAAATGTTTATGAATTGATGAGAAATATTCTTACGTTTACACACCTGATTATGATAAGTGTCTCTCAACGAGAGTTGACAGAATTTCTACTGACTTATAAAATGCCAGATGGCTATTGAATGATGTTTTTATGCTTTGCTTTGTACATATTTGCTTATTTTATTTGATATCTGGTTCTAACTGCGCTGCAGGATTGGTTTTATAAAATAAAATTAAATACATATGATAATGTGAACACTTTCCGTCAACAGATCCATTAAATAATAATTGATGTCCCACATTCTTAAAAAAATGGGGTACTGGGAAAGGAAAGAACAATAAGAAGGAGAAAGGACTAGAAACATGAACTGCATATATAATTTTCTTTTCAAGAACTTGTTAATTTTTTTGGTAGAATAAGTTGTTGTGGTGCACCACTTTAGTGTTAAGATGTGACATAGAATCATTGCATTTCACAAGGGAGATAGTGTAGATTTTGTTCATTGTGCTGGTGCTTTGTATAGTTTTGATGATCACAGATGCACACAAGTTATTGTAAGTATAGGAAAAATATTCTTGTAACGTTCGAATACAGCATTAGTAGTCTACTGCTTGACACAGTCACGTCGATAAATATATAGACGTAACTTTACAAAGTGATATGAAATGGAAGAAACACATAAAGACGTTGATAGGGAAGGTGAGTGGTCGACTATGGTTTATTGGGAGAATTCTAGGAAAGTGCTGTTCATCCGTAATGCGGACCGCTTATAGAGCAATAGTGCGACCCGTTCTTATGTACTGCTCAAGTGTTTGAAATACTCACCAGCTCAGATAAAAGAACGACATCGAAGCAATTCAGATACGAACTGCTACATATATCGGTAGATTCGATGAATACGCAGGTATTGCAGAGATGCTTCATGAATAAAAGTGAGAATCCCTGGTTGGAAGATATTGTTCCTTCCGTGGAAGTCTATTGTGAAAATTTAGAGAACCGGCATTTGTAGCTGACTGCAGAAAGATTCTACTGCCACTAACGTAGTTTTTGTGTAAATACCACGAGGATAAGATAGGAGAAATTAAGGTTCGCATGGTGGCATATAGATAACCCTTTTTCACTCGCTCCATTTTCGAGCGCAACAGGAGAGGGAATAACTAGTAGCACCATACGGTGGCTTGTAGAGTATGTGTATAGATGTAGATGTCGATATGACTTCCTCCCAAATAGTGCCTTCATCTTACAATGTGACCACGTTGGGCAGTTAACCGACACTCGTTCTTTTCACACATCCTTCGTGAATGGAACAGGGAAGGAAACAGTGAAAGTTATGTGAGAGTTATCCTCCACCATACACCGTAAGATATTTTGTGGAATGTTTTTACACAACCCGTAAATTATATTAAAGTTACAAAGGGTCTTCAAAAAGTAAGTTACACTTTATTATGGCAGCCCTAGTAACTTTTTTGAATTCTGTACCACGGTTCAAAGCGTAGCAGATTTTCAACACATGTCTCCAACTCTCTGAGAAGACTGGTAGGAACGCTCTACCAATTGTTGTGTTCCTCGACGACAGAAATACTCTCTCTGGTCACGGAGCCAGTTGAGAACCCTTGCGTGAACATCCCCATCGTTGGAAAATCTCTTTCCACCGAGATTTTCTTCCAACTTGCCGCAAACATGGAAATCTTATGAAGTAGGGTCTACCTTCAACATCATCTACGCCTATGCTGATGTTTTTACTTTATTGGCTTTCGGGACGTGCCCAAACAGCCATCTAAAAAGTGAAATGTCTACTACATCGATACGAACGTGAGAATAATACTACATGCAGTCCCCAACTGAAGAAAAGCTGCGACGCTGACGCGGATTCGAACCCGTGCCCTTCGGTTAGGAATCCGCCACGCTGACCGCACAGCTGCCTAGGTAGACACTTGTGTGCCCCCTTGGTCGAAGTGCTGGCACCATTTCACAGCGACTGGTGGAGACTTTGGATTTGGTTCTTCTACCCACGGATTTTTATGGTGAATCTACACGGTGTTGCCGTAAGAGCGTGCAAGTATTTAACAGGACACAGAGGATGCTTCACTGAACAATTTGAGGTAGGGAACCTGGTATCTGAGAAGCCATCTTGAGGAGATAATAGGAATAAATTCGCATTGCTGTGTACTTTTTCCTTTACATTAGTTACAGTTATCTGCAAACACCATCCCTGACACAGTGAACTTACCATTTGTACTATATCTCACGAAAGCTGCTGAAACTGATGGCCATGAACCTCAATGCAATTATGACATCGGCGAACGAGATTCTGACACACCCTGACAAATATCCCTGGTGTGTTTCGAATCACATCACAGGTAGCTACAATTCAGGAAACTAATTCCATCTTCGTAGCCACTAGTGTCTCACACGCAAGTGACGTTCGATAACCCCATAGAAAATAATCAAGGGGATTCATGTTAGATGACCTCGCAGGCCATGGAATAGGACCTCTACTTCCAATCCAGCGACCAAGAAATATAGCACTGTGATGGTTGCGGACATCCACACTGAAGTGAGGCGGTGCACGTCACGTAGTATCCACATCGTCTCACGAACAACCAACAACTGAAGTAGAACTCTTTGCACGAACCTCAAGAAGCGGTAGACATTCAGACGGCCAGGTAGAAGATATGGCCCAGTGAGATTGTCGCCTACAGTACCAGCCTAGATATTCACAGCAAAACGTACTTGATCCTATGACTCTACTACAGTGTGAGGGTTTTGCTCATCCGACACATTCCTGCTGTTCGAAATACCATCATGATCAAATGAGACCTCGTCAGTAAACAGCATGATTTAGGGGACATCTCGTCGATCAGTCCATTGTTGCAGCAAGCACTAATAGAATGCGACCCTTGGTACAAAGTCAGTCACAAGCATTACCTGGACTCGTTGTGGGTGATTTGGGTGTAATTGTTGTGCGTCGAGTACTCGCCACATGCTAGTAGCGGCAGCACCCATTTCACGTGCAATACGACGAGTACTTGTAGTCGGGTCCGATGCAACACGTTACAGCTTCTCCTCATCAAAATTGAGTGTGCGAGTGGTCCTCATGTTTACATATCCCTCGTTTCTTCTTTCTAATGAACCAGTCTCCCGTATTCGTCGCTGGAGAGAAATAAACACTCGTTGTGACGGATGATGTCTGCTAGGAAATCGTTTCCTGTACAGCCTTTCAGCAGCGAGAGGATTGCAACATGCTCCCCCACACATGAAGTGCATGTCAGTGAGTTTTCCGCTACTGCTCTATCGTATTGCACAGTACGTATCTGAATAACACTGAGTAATGAATGGGTCTTTCGTTGATTTGTAGCACGTTCTGTTATGGAACAATGTAAATACGATACAACAGAGCCACCTAGCAGGAAATAATGAATGTACATGTAAAGAAACAACACAATATGCGTAAACTTGCACGCATATTAGTTGTAAATAAGCTGGAAAACAGTAATAGTAGACAAAGCGATAATCGAGTTTACTTCCATGTCTCCTTCAGCTGGCTTCTCCGAACCCAGGTTCCCTAGCTCAAACCGCCAGTTGAGCATTCTCTGAGTCCTCTTACACTTTTGCACGCTCTGACGGAAACACCCTGTATGTGCCATTTAGATATTTTGCCCACAAGAATTGTACTGTCATCTGTACTTCGAATTTGAAGTACATTTCTCGTTTCCGCACCATTTTATTCGCACACTGTGATGCATCTGTTATCTGTATGACAACATATCTGCACCTGGATGAAGCTAGCAAAATGTACAATGGTCTTAGCGAGGGACGACATGTGCAAACTTACTTTCTGAATTCCCTACATATCTGAAACATGATACTGTGGCCGGCCAGAGTGGCTGAGCGGTTCTAGGCGCTACAGTCTGGAACCGCGCGACCTCTACGGTCGCAGGTTCGAATCCTGCCTCGGGCATGGATGTGTGTGATGTCCTTAGGTTAGTTAGGTTTAAGTAGTTCTAAGTTCAAGGGGACTGATGACCTCAGAAGTTAAGACCAGTAGTGCTCAGAGCCATTTGAACCGTGATACTGTGCTGGTGTAAGCTGTGGCCAGCACACCAGTCGGCAAAGATGTAGTAAGAAGATTGCTAGTAGGCGCTGTATCAGGAGAGAGGCCAAAGACAGACTCGCCAGCAACACGCCGCCAGGGCCTGCTCGACTGCAAGTATTTAGGCCGCCGCCGCTGGCCGGGGGGCCACGCTCAGTCTCGGTCACTCACTAGCTCAGGCACTCTCATTGAATCATTCTAGTTGGCCGTCTGTCATTCATCGCATAGCGGGACTTGCACTTCACCAGCAGTGAGGCTAATGTGGACTATTATTGAAGAGCTTGTACGACAACACATACGCTCTTAAAGTTAAGTAGCAGCTATCTGTTAAAGTAAATAAAGAACCGTGTTACCACATGTGTGCAGTTGTGTTGTGGAAGTAGGATACTAGCCACCAAACAACATCTCCTCCCTCGTTTCCTATGGTAAAAGACTGTACATGTTGACGAGGACAAGAACACAACAATAGCGACCAGTTTACAACAGATAATGCCGACGTATTCACTTTTGTTGGCACTAAAATATTTCAAAATAATGAACGTAATTCCGCAAATTCAATTTGAATCAGTCAAATCTAATTAAAAGCTGTGAAATCTAATCATACACAACAGCTGTACAAAAGTCAGTGCAGCACATGATAGGATGTCTAGTAATTCACATATCACACGATATTCACATTGTCTAATTTAGATGTCGAAACGCTCTTTCTCACGTTTTCGCTTAATTCAAAACTGACAAATGACCACATTAACTGGTCGAACCAGTGGGAAAGGGGATGATTTACCATATCATAGATGTGCCACTTAAACTGTCAGTATCGCTTTTAAATACACATTAATTCATTTGTGTAACTGCTGAATCCCGATGATTTTTATTTTAATTGTTATACACAAGTTAACTGAACAACACTAAAGTTATTTAGTACCATGCATCTTTCTGTGCTCTCACATTTAAGGTAACGATAAAGAGTCAGACAGGTGAAAATTTTTGGAGTGTAGCTCAAGTACTAAGTGACATCAGTTATTGCAAATAAGAGTCAAAGAGAATAAACAGTTACCGCAAAACCTCGTTTGGACACTACAGATTCTGCATTCTCATGGCAGGATTCGCGTAGGTCTGGGTGTAGATTTTAGACACACATGTAGTGAAGACTTATTTTTTTTATCAAACCAAAGCGACCCTTACATATTAAATTTTAGATTTTGAACTTTTTCGTGTATTTTAGCTAGTGTCAAAATAAGAAAAATTAGAGTCTAATGTTGGTTTATTTGGGAAGGGAGGGGGGGAGAGGGGACCAAACAGCGAGGTCATCGGTCCCCTCGGATTAGGGAAGGATGGGATAGGAAGTTGGCCGTGCGCTTTCGGAGGAACCAGCCCGGCATTTGCTTGAAACGATTTAGGGAAATCAGGGGAAACGTAAATCAGGATGGTCGGACGTGGGTCTGAACCGTCGTGCTGCCCAATGCGTGTCCAGTGAGCTAACCACTGCACTTGGCTGGAATGAGGATGAAAAAGAAAGAAAATGGGCTATGTTTTTTTTGCAAGAACCCTCCCAGCATTCACCTTAGGCGATTTAGCTACATCTCGGAAAATCTAAATGTAAGTGGTCGAATGAGGATCTGAATCACCGTCTTTCTGTATAGGTTCCAGTATGATACCACAACGTCACATACACATTGTGTATTTTTCATCGTTAACTGCAGGCAGTGCCTAATTTAGTAGCATGTTCTGCTGGGAATGCTTTATAAATTAACGAGAGCTCACCAATCCGTCTACGAGCTCTCAACATTTTTTATTACAAGTACATGGTGTTAAGTACAGACGATTTTTCATGTACGAAGGCTGAGGTGCAACGGTACTAGCTATGCATTTGCTGGTTGTTTCGATTCGTTAATTGACGAAATGTCCGAAAGTAGCGGTGATATTAATATTCTGTAAATAAACGATTAGCTCGATTCAAACGTTCTTTGTTGGTCACAGTGCTTTAGGAGCCCCCGGGACTACCTGGAATTATAAGTGGATAGCATCTGCAGTGCTCATCTGTAAGTGTTGTGAGTCAGGATTGACAGCGACAGATGAGAACCATCCTTCCCACTCAGCACGCTACGGTTATGCAACGAAAGGACTCTCTGTACTGAAAGTGGACGTAAATGATCAGTTGATCAAGCGCCTTACGAGTGTTGCTGCCCTAATAAAAGAATCCGAAGATGACCTCAAAAGAGGTATATTTACTCATGTCAAAAATGTTCTCAGAGCGTATTGGAGATAGAAGCGATTTTTAAAAATAACTTACACTGAAGGAAATTACCCCTTGCATTTGAATCGATAAATGTATCTGTAAGCTATCGTACTTTTTATTGTATTTCACAAGATTCTGAGGGCTGTAATTTCTGTTGTACGCTTGACACATTTATTAGGAATTTCTTCACTCGATGTTGTGACAGCACGTTCTAAATATTAACCGAGCCACCTGAAGCTTTGGAAGTCTTAATAGCATGCGTATCATGTTGACAATGATGTTGAGAATTCAGCGAGAAATTTAATATTCACTCAGAACGCTGATGATAGTCTTCTTAAAGACTTCATGGTAGCTCCATCCCATCTACTTTATTTTGTAAATTCATACAATGAGATTATAGAAGCAAATTTAAAAGGCTAATTTGAAGGAATTTTATCTGGCGATGGCTTGAAGCTAAATTTAATCTCAGTAACCAATTAAAAAGCGAATCGTGTACGTTATCGCCAAAGTACGGGGTGATTTCTTTGTACAAGATTTAATTCATAACTCCAGTATCGCACAAGTTATTAGCATTTTAATTGAGTTTGAGCAAGTGATTATGTAGATTAGGTATCTAGCAACAGGTCACTCAGAATGATTTGTTTGCTAGCTCACGTAAACAGGGCACTCTATTTAACTGGTAAAGACTAAACGTCTCTTTCCAACTTAAACCGCATAGACACAGACAGAGGGGTGTTTGGCCACTGGAAATACATAAGCAGGACGTTCCTTTTCTTTCTTGTAATGCTGGTTGTATAAACAGATTTCCACAGTACTCCTGTTGTGCAGTACACTATCAATAGTTAATTCAATTGTAAGCCAAGAATCACAGTTTAAGATAAAAATCAAAATATTTTGGCTCTTAGAAATTTTATTTTATTGGGGGCTTTCTTTTTGATTGTTATTAGGCGCGAGATTCTAAGTTAGTTTTTCATTAAACGTTATTCCTACATATTTCAGCCCGCATCTCGTGGTCGTGCGGTAGCGTTCTCGCTTCCCACGCCCGGGTTCCCGGGTTCGATTCCCGGCGGGGTCAGGGATTTTCTCTGCCTCTTGATGGCTGGGTGTTGTGTGCTGTCCTTAGGTTAGTTAGGTTTAAGTAGTTCTAAGTTCTAGGGGACTTATGACCACAGCAGTTGAGTCCCATAGTGCTCAGAGCCATTTGAACCTACATATTTCAATGTTTTAGTTAGGTGAATGGGACAGTTGAGGAGAATATGGTAGAGGTAACGTGGGAGAAAATTTCTAGTCGCTTCTCCTGCAAGTATTACCTCGGTTTTAGCAGGGAAAGGTACCACTAAGCTGTGAAATTATTCAGACGAAGTTGAAGAGATCGTTGTGACGACATCGATGGACGACGATGGAAGGCGAGGAATGTTGGATACGGGATGAGATGGTAGGACGTGTATATATGATATTAAGGGAAAATAACATTTCTGACATAAAGCGAACAGTTGGTTGCTTGAGATTTAGACAGCCACAATAGTCCGTGTGTGTCTCGTGTACTGCTATCCTCGCAGCCCATACAACTCAATGAGCTGGAGACGTAAGCAACAGAAAATATTTTTGTCCAAGTGCCTGAACTTAATCTCGTATTAAATGACAGTGGTGTGGATTAGACAAATGAAATAGACAGTGCTTTATTTATTTTATTTCCGAAGGCAATTAATTTACACTACATCACTTGCTCGAATCGTGAGTCATTCAGCACCATACACGCAGAAATACGACGCCGATGAGATCGGTGCTTATGCTGTAGTGTATCAGGATTAACTCAGACGCTATGACAAGCGCGCACAACACTTCGGCAGGATTCTTTGTATCTACATTGTAGACTGTAGGCAGGGTGCCTTTAAGTGACGCCACAAGCAAAACTCAGACTAGGTGTGGTGAGGATGTCTATAGAACATTAAGAATTAATATTTTATTATTACTATTGTAATTTGTTGGAGTTCTGTGAGACTGATATGTGGTACTTTCATTGAGTGTTCAACTGAATATTTTAATATGAACCTGTATATCTGACATAAGCAAACAGATACCCACAAAACAATGAGAAAAGAATTCATCTGACTAGAAAATTAGAAAAGGATCTCAGTTACCTCAGTTTACTACTTCTAAAATCAAAAGAAATAGTTTAACTTTAATTGAAAAGAATAAGCTAATTGCTTGGCAAACCTGGAAAAGGAATGTGATCAAGATGAAACTGTATCTGGATAAAATATTAACACTCGTGTACGTTGTACCGTTATTGCTGGAGTTTACCGTACAGAGAAAGAAAATACTACAGAATGATATGCGTTTACATCTACTACCGGAGTTGAAAGCATGTTGAACCTCTAACTGCAATGAAGTCTTCAGAATGAAGATTAAAGTTATTGAACATTGTTGAAAATGACTCGGTTTTCCCTACAGTTTGCCTCGCTGTTGCGGCTGGATCTCCCTGTACTCCTCTACGCAAGTGGCTGCAGAATCACTCATTGGCTCTGTACCAACAACTACACCCCGTCTGCGTCTAAGTTCATCTCAGCTGTATGAGAGCCTCTTGTCCAAGACTAGTCTGGAGAGGTCGTCTAGAAGTGAATGCTGAGGTACGAAATAACTTTATACAGAGCGCTTCTAACAAGGAAGATTCCGTTCTCTGCAATTTTCCTGCGTCACGTAATTTTCACTGGCTGAATTGCAAACATTGTGAGTGTCAACCAGTAGGAATTTGTTTTACGAGACGCTGGTCTCCCTCCCTTACTCTCATTTCAGGTTGTTAACCAGTTACAAAATTCGTTATAATTGACAATCCAAAACAGTGTGCTGTTCTCTTCCTCTCTGCGTCTATGTTCGTGCCCTGGCCAATAAGCGTAGACCTTTGTAAGCACAGTTACAGTTCTTTCTCCTACTTCTACATTATATATGTTAACCAATAGTAACAATTTTTATATCTCGTTAAACGTTCGGGTTTGGCGGGATCTGAGCGTGGTCCTGGTGTCTCACAATTTTTAAAGGAGTCCTAAACTTCCTGTTCCCATTCCATTCTCTAAGATGTTATTTTAACGGTCCGTGCTTTTAGGCGAGTTTTGCCGGCCAGCTGTTCTTTCCACAATAGTGGTTCTTCCGCAGCTCCGCCAAAAACGACACGCCACCCCGACTACACACAGCTCGCTAAAAACAGTCTCTGTCTTCTCTGCACATCCTGACTTTGGTCACCTGGCGCCAAGGCGGCTTTACATCAAAGCACTGTCGAGTCCGACTATCTGGCATGGTCCTCCGCACTTGTGTGGGCGGCAGCTCCGCGAGTACCACTACGGGCTGGTTCCCTTCAGTTTTATTCCCGTACAGCATATCCCCTAGTTCACAGTTAAGTGCAAGCTGCTTTCACAGTGGCGTCTTATTTAGGTGAACATGAAATTCAGCGTAGGAAAGTGTAATCTGAGTAGTTAAGTATTGGCCGTCACTGGTACTGATTCGTATTTCAGTTTCTAGTGGAGATTAATTAATTCTGATTAGATTTGACTTTTTGTACCAGATTTTACAAAAGTTGTATGCAAGAACCAATCGCGTAACATTATCATCACTGTAGGTGCTTTGGTTTGTATGGGAGAGGAACAAGACAATATTTCTCGACTATGCGGCTCATGGGAAGCAAAATACTAAAAATCTTGTACCCGTTTCGAGAATATAAAATATCTAAAAAACTAAGTTTGTAAATCGCGTAATGACAGGAATTGAAGAAAGCAATACACTGCGTTTTTTTAGTAATGTCTCAACAACTACAGTAAGTACAGAGAGAATATGGAGATTCGCAGTTCCTAGGACTGAGTTTGAGTTACCTTTCTTTCCTCTGTCTCTCACCCCCCCCCCCTATCTCTCTCTGTCTCTCTCTCTCTCTCTTTATCCTAATGTAAGTTGTCTTTACTTTCTTTGTCGAAACATATTTCAGTACATCTGTGCCATCATCAATGTTTCCCCCTTTAACAGATTGCTGTTGTTTTCGATGTTCTTATCAACATGTACATCCTTCCCACGTGAAGACGGAGACACCCAGGCATAGAAGACGTCTTTTTATTTACGGTGGACGAAATATGTTAAATACTTCGAAAATCGCACTCGTAGTGGCGCAGTCACAGAAATGATATTTTGAGGTTAGTAGTAAAATTGACATCTTCATTGTCCGTATATCTCCAAGTGAGGAGCGAACACATGAGGAGAAGAACATCTGAAAAAGCCCCATGCAACAAAAAAATGGCCTATGCATGACTGAAGAGACGTGGTGAAACATGTCTGATCCCGAAAACTAAGAAGGAAATTTTTTTTTCAGAAATATGTGGAGCGTAGCCCTACGATCTTTCTACAAACAAGTCCACTTTCAGAGAATCATGAACCAAATGCGAATTAAAGATTATAGTGCTATTTTCAGAGTCAGTTGGTAAAAATATACAATTATGAGTGATTGCTTTAAGGTCACGACCAGTCTTAATTAATCTCCAGCACTAGTATTACACCAGACCTCTTTAACCAGAGCTTTTCTAATAAGGATGACTTGTTTTGCTGCGTACTTAAAACATTGTGCAGTCTATCATGTATCATTTTCCATAGTTATGTTTATATTTTAACGAGCCACTTTTCACGACAGTCAAGTGTCTAGATTAGCAACCGGCAGTATTAATATTTCCAGACTTATCTTGAAGATAAATCACCTCAAAAAGATTCGTCGATGTAGAAGGGATTCCGTTGCCTAAGAACGGGAGTGATGTATCTGTGAAACGATTAGAGAATAATAACACAAACACTACATTTGGTTTTCTGCAATTTAAAACTCAATTTTATTAAAAAATAGCTATCGATACTTTTGAAAATGCACTGATACGCAAAATATAAGGATGATGGTAAGTTTCGCATGATGTGTCATTGCCAAATTACATAACTCAATTAAACTTGGACTCTACATAGAAAAATCTGCACTGAGACGAACAGATGGTTCAAATGTCTCTAAGCACTATTGGACGTAACATCTGAGGTCATCAGTCCCGTAGACTTAGAACTACTTAAACCTAACTAACCTAAGGACATCACACACATCCATGCCCGAGGCAGGATTCGAACCTGCGACCGTAGCAGCCGCGCGGTTACGGACTGAAGCGCCTAGAACCAGCGGCCGGCAGACGAACAGAAATGACAGTTATTGCACTGAAGTCACAACGATTTATCATGGTCCCCTGGTCAGTACAAAACACGCGATATGGTTCTTAATTAACTGCATTGAGCGCGTGTGGGATGCTTTGTGAAGACGCACTGAAATGGAAGGCGCATTTGAGTGGGAGGCGCAGTGCAGCAAGTCCACATGGACCAACTATCAGCCTGCAGTTGTCAACCACGCTGATGAAGGAACAGACTATCAACTTTGTGGCCTGCATGGGGGCACGTTTCAGAGCATGCACTGCCCTCCACGGTGATCACACACTCTATGAAGAACCATGTCTCACCTTTTATAGTCTCCAGAGAATCGTCATAAATCGCGGTGACTTCAGTGTAATTCATGTCCTTGGATAGTAGTGTTATTTCTGTTTGTCTCATTGCGTATTTCTCTCAGTTACGTTCTGTAATACACTGTAGCAGTTCCTTCTATGAATGGTCGAAATTTCATCATGCTTTGTTACTCAGCCGTGACACAGCATGCGAAAATTGCTTTCGTCTCGTATTTCTAGAGAAGTCTTAACCGTATCAACTGCATCTATTTTAATAGAACCCGAATCACACAGCTTTATGAGGACGAAAATTGTACAGTGTAAAGAGTATATCTTTTATGCAATTATTAGTCACCTTACGAACAGTGCAGTGAAATAAACACATTCAGATTTATCGTATATTTCAAAAGCCATAAATTATTATCTGTAAAACATTCTCTCTGCGGCAGGTTAATGACTATAGCATTAACTTCAGAAACTGCTCTTATCGTAGTGTCGAGTAATACAACTTGAATTCCAAACTTTGTTATGAACAAAAGTCTCAATCGCGCCCCTGTTCTTTCAGACACCACACATTAACGTCTCTAAATGAACCAGAATGTGAAGAATTGCCGATCCACTGCTAAGCAATACCACATACGTATATTCAGTATCTATTCTACTACACATTTGAATGATACGTTCATTAACACAACTGAAATTTTAGAGACTTTTTTGGAGTTTAATAACAAATGCCACACTTAGGTACCCACAGTAAACAGTCACACTGGACAAAAAATTAGAAGCCTCCCGGAACCATCACGCTAATGCCCTTTAACAAGGTCTGTAGCCTTGATAAAGGCCTCATTTTAGCGAAGAAGTGCGTTCACTAGTTTCTTCAGGTATACCATATGCAGCTCAAGTAATAGAATGGAGATTAAATCCTGTAGAACTGCCAGTTTGTTAGGATACGCATTTCTACGTTCAACTCACTGTTCCAAATAGTTCCAACTTTTACAATGGGATTACCATCAGGTGAATTGATGGGCCAGTTAGGGTGCGATGCGCTGTCTGAGTGTTCGTCCAACCAGGAACGTATGCATGCAGCTATGTAAACAGAGCTGTTGTTATCTTGGGACATATGAGTATGTCCAGCATACCCATCATTAAAATGTAGAAAAAAGAGCAACACCTGCTCAATGAAAATATTGAAATAAATATCCTGGTCCGTTTTCACAGTAACCTCAAAGGGAGAGCGAAAGTCATAAAACGAAAAACTCTCCCAGTACTTTAAACTATACCCTCCACATACTCTAGGTTAAAACATTCATTGGACCGGTGATGTACTCGATTCCCTACATTAACCGAAAAGAGGCAAAATGGCGATTTGCCAGAATACGCTTCACGATTCCAGGTAGTTGCTGTCCAGTTTCTCTGTTAGCAGTAAACCTATGGAGTTTCTGGCGCACTTTTTGGACGTATATAAGCAATGTATCAAGCTTTTATCACACCCTTGAGATCACACACACAGGTTACCTACATTGAGAGACACGAGAATGGCGATATACTTTGTCAGCAGGAAATTTACACTGCTTCATGAACCGCCCTTTTTACCACACACACACACACACACACACACACACACACACAAACCACGTCTAAATCTCCCAATAACAGCCCAGTATTTTACCAGCCATTACAACAATACAGCCAGTCAGTATGGCTTCAAAGCCATGTTCACAGGTATATGAACGACATGAATTGCATAAATTACCGCTATGTTCAAAATTATCTGAAAACCCTCCATTGCTTATGTTAGCATCATATTCAAAAATTCACAAATGGGCTGATATGCGTAAATTGGAGCCATGTTGAAAAGTATCCAATCGACCTGAATTGCGTAATTTGGTGCTATGTTCAAATGTATCCGAAGGACCTGAATTCCTTAAATGGTGGTACGTTCAAAAATGCACTACTGGCCATTAAAATTGCTATACCAAGAAGAAATGCAGATGATGAACGAGTATTTGTTGGACAAATATATTATACTAGAACTGACATGTGATTACATTTTCACGCAATTTGGGTGCATAGAGAAATCAGTACCCAGAACAACCACCTCTGGCCGTAATAACAGCCTTGATACGCCTGGACATTGAGTCAAACAGAGCTTGGATAGCGTGTACAGGTACAGCTGCCCATGCAGCTTCAACACGATACCGCAGTTCATCAAGAGTAGTGACTGGCGTATTGTGACGAGCCAGTTGCTCGGCCACCATTGACCAGACGTTTTCAATTGGTGAGAGATCTTGAGAATGTGGTGGCCAGGGCAGCAGTCGAACATTTTATGTATCCAGATAGGCCCGTACAGGACCCGCGACATGCAATCGTGCATTATCCTGCTGAAATGTAGGGTTTTGCAGGGATCGAATGAAGGGTAGAGCCACGGGTCGTAACACATCTGAAATGTAACGTCCACTGTTGAAAGTGCCGTCAATGCAAACAAGAGGTGACCGAGACGTGTAACTAATGGCACCCCATACCATCACGCCAGGGGATACGCCAGTATGGCGATGACAAATACACGCTTCCAATGTGCGTTCACCGCGATGTCGCCAAACATGGATGCGACAATCATGATGCTGTAAACAGAACCTGGATTCATCCCAAAAAATGACGTTTTGCCATTCGTGCGCCCAGGTTCGTCATTGAGTACACCATCGCAGGTGCTCCTGTCTGTGTTGCAGCATCAAGGGTAACCGCAACCATGGTCTCCGAGCTGACAGTCCATACTGCTGCAAACGTCGTCTAACTGTTCGTGCAGTTGGTTGTTGTCTTGCATACGTCCCCATCTGTTGACTCAGGGATCGAGACGAGGGTGCACGATCCGTTACAGCCATGAGGATAAGATGCCTGTCATCTCGACTGCTAGTGATACGAGGCCGTTGGAATGCAGCACGGCGTGCCGTATTACCCTCCTGAACAAACCGATTCCATATTCTGCTAACAGTCATTGGATCTCGACCAATGCGAGCAGCAGTGTCGCTATACGATAAACCACAATCACGATAGGCTACAATCCGACCTTTATCAAAGTCGGAAACGTGATGGTACGCATTTCTCCTCCTTACACGAGGCATCACAACAACGTTTCACCAGGCAACGCCGGTCAACTGCTGTTTGTGTATGAGAAATCGGTTGGAAACTTTCCTCATGTCAGCACGTTGTAGGTGTCGCCACCGGCGCCAACCTTGTGTGAATGCTCTGATGAGCTAATCATTTGCATATCACAGCATCTTCTTTCTGTCGGTTAAATTTCGCATCTGTAGTACGTCATCTTCGTGGTGTAGCAATTTTAAGGGCCAGTAGTGTATCCAATCAACTTGAATGGAATAATTTGGTGCCATGTCCTGAAGTATATAAGTGATGTGAATTGTGTAAATTGGCGCCATGTTCAAAAGTATCTGAATGACCTAGATTGTAATTACTTATTTCTGTTCTGCCAAATATATTTCAGCACTGAAAACAGTCGGCAAAGATGGCATTTGGCAGTTCTCTTGATAGGGCGCAGAAAACTGTTGTGGATTGGCAGGAGAGCCAACCCACGAATTTTAGAGGAAGCCGAAAGGCACGCGTTTAAGCTCACGCAGGCTGGCGTGAGGTCTGGAACAGGACAAGGAATTTAGACTTCAGAAAAAAGGAGGTAACTGGTGGAATACTTAACTTTAATCCATTAATTTTGAACGTAGCTCTTGTCTGTACATTATTTACAATATCAATAATAACTGATAATGGCGCCTTGCTAGGTCGTAGCAAATGACGTAGCTGAAGGCTATGCTAACTATCGTCTCGGTAAATGAGAGCGTATTTTGTCAGTGAACCATCGCTAGCAAAGTCCGTTGTACAACTGGGGCGAGTGCTACGAAGTCTCTCTACACCTGCCGTGTGGCGGCTCTCGGTCTGCAATCACTGATAGTGGCGACACGCGGGTCTGACGTATACTAACGGACGGCGCCAGATTTAAAGGCTACCACCTAGCAAGTGTGGTGTCTGGCGGTGACACCACATTCCTCCCCCGCAAATTGGCGTACGGTTGTGTTATAAGGCTTCCCCTGCTCCAGGGTGCACGCCAACATGCGGTGTATGCGCCCGTAGAGAGACAGGAGGGGCCGAAGGGTCGACCTCCATCGGGCCGGGGCACCCGACGGGCGAAGACGACATATGGCCCGGAGAGGGCAAGAGTTCCATGTCGGAGGACAACCGGTCACGGGAAGCGATCGGCGGCGCGTGACCCAGGGAGGCGCCCGGCGGTTGCAGCGACGCGTCCACTGCGGCCGTCGCCGGCGGGAGAACAGGCGTCGGCGGCGTTGGCGGTGGCGGCGGCGGTGGCGCGTCGACATGGGGCAAAATGGAAGGCAGCGTCGATAACACCTGGGGATGAGGCGAGCCAGTAGATGGGTGCCCTGGGCGCTGACCGGACGGCCCCGTCGCTGAAAGCAGACGGGGAGCGGCAGATCCCGTGCGACGACAGAGGCGCAGCTGGTTGAGATGCCGGCGCACCTCACCAGAGGCCCCCAAAATCAGATACATAGCGCGGCCGACGCAGCGAAGAATGCGCCCTTCAAGCCAACGCCGTGAACCTCGATAATGGCGATAGTAGATAACGTCGCCTGGAGCAAAAAAAGGTGTCTGCCGCTGCACAGGAACCGGATGCGGCGGATGTAGCAAAGACATCAAGTTTCGATGAGGACGACCGTGGAGCAACTCAGCCGGCGAGCGACCATCTCGGGGCTGAGAGCAATACGAGGACAAAAAGAGCAATAACGCGTCCTCCCGAGAATGAGACTCTTTCAACTTCAACATCTGCGACTTGAAAGTCCTGACCAATCGTTCAGCGGCATCGTTTGACTGTGGCGAAAACGGCGCGGACGTCAGATGTTGAATACCATTGGCCTTGCAGAATGACAAATTCTGCGCACATGAATTGTGGGCCATTGTCGGAAACAATAGTCTGTGGCAGACCTTCAATGCAAAAGATAGCAGATAACGCTTGGATGGTGGCATATGACGTCCTGGAAGACATCCGGACAACAAAAGGAAAATTACTGAATGAATCGACCGGAACCAACCATCGAGCATTCCAGAATGGACCATCAAAATCGATGTGTAAGCGTTGCCAAGGGAAAGTGGCTTTTGACCATGCAAAGAATTTCCGCGGTGGTGCGGAGTGTTGTTCGGCACACGCCATGCAAGAAGAGCACATATTCGTAATCGAAGCATGGATTCCGAACCAAGTACAATGCTGACGAGCAAGTTGTTTCGTTCCCACTATACCCCAATGTCCTTGGTGGAGAAGCCGTAAGACAGAGGACTGTAACGAACGTGGGACCACGACCCTGGACTGATCATTATCAGAACGCAACAGCAAAACACCACGTCGTACAAAAAGTCTCTCCTTGTGAGCAAACAATCGGCGAACCAACGGATCCCCGATCCGTCACTTTGACAAGGGCCATTGCGTAGCAACAAATCGCAGAACGGTAGCAAGGACAGGGTCAGCAGCTGTGGCTGTAGCTACACGACGAAAATCAATCGGAAACAATTCGACCACGTCATCGGTTTCCGCATCAATGAACATGCAAGCAAGGTCGGAGGAATCGAATGCTCTATCCTCAGCAACAGGCAAACGGGACAACGCATCGGCGTTTCCGTGCTTAGCAGTGGACCGATACAAGATATCGTAGCGGTACTGCGAGAGGAAAATAGACCAGCGAATGAATTTCTGCGCTGTACGTGGAGGTACAGGCTTGTTCGGATGAAAAAGCGATGTCAAAGGTTTGTGGTCTGTGATGATGGTAAAGTGACGACTATACAAGAAATCATGAAACTTTGTAACACCAAATACGAGAGTTTATTGAACTGTCCAGAAAGATCAATGTCTATCGCCTTCAAAGCACGATATACAGGAACGCTGCGCCGCCAGCGACGACGGTAACCACGTCGCCGAGGCATCTTTCTCGATCTGTGAATAATTTCTTTGCGCAGACGAGAGTAATTTGGACGCTAAGGCAATAAGGCGATCATGCGATCTATCTTTGCGCGCAAGCACAGCACCGATCCCGAAATCCGATGCATCCACCATCAACAAAAGGGTTTTACTGGGGATCGAATGGCATAAGGCAAGTATTGGAAAGCAACGCCGATTTCAACTGGCGAAAGGCGCGTTCGCATTCCGTCGTCCAGACGAACGGAACACCGTTACGGCGTAAGCGATGAAGCGGAGCTGAAATGGAAGATGTGTGGGGCACATATTTATGGTAATAGTTGATTTTTCCCAGCACATACTGTAGCTCCTTCAAATTCTGCGGCGAAGGCAAGTCTTGTATGGCACGGAGGTGCTCGGGACTGGGATGTATGCCTTGGGCATTGAGTACATGTCCCAGGTAGGGTAAGTCACGAGCAAAAAACACACATTTGTCCTTCCGCAATCGAAGACCATTTTGTCGCAAGACCTGAAATAACGTTCTGAGATTGGCTAAATGTTCTTCTTCCGTCTTTTCGGAGATCACAATATCGTCCAGATAGTTTGCTGCAGTAGGGACCGACGCACAAACAGTTTGCAGATATTGCTGAAACAATGCATGGGCGGATGCACACCCGAATGGCAGTCGTTTGAATCGATACAAACAAAGATGCGTGTTAACCACCAAAACGCGCCGTGATTCGTCGTCCACCGGTATTTGCAAGTACGCGGGTTCAACTTCGAAAAATATTTACCCGCGCACAGTTTGTCAAAAAGATCTTCCGGACGGGGTAAAGGAAAAGTTGCAATCACTGGTTATGGATTCACTGTTGCCGTGAAGTCCATGCAAAGTCTCAATTTTCCGGAAGGTTTTGGCGAAATTAGTAAGGGTGATGCCCAGAGAGAAGCCTGCACACGTTCAATCACACCTTGTGATTCCAAATCGTGTAATGTTTTTGCGACCTCATCACGCAATGCGTGGGGAACATTGCGCGCTCGGAAAAATTTCGGTTGCGCGTTTACTTGCAGTTCCAAATGTGCTTTATAGTTCTTAGCGCAACCAAAGCCCGGTGCAAAAATGTCTGCAAATTCTTCACATAGACGAGAAACACTGTCTGAAGACACCGTCTGGTTCACTGATAGGACCTGATTTACTATAGACAAGTTAAACAACTGAAATAAATCGAAACCAAACAAGTTCACTGCAGAAGAAGAACGAAAGACGTAAAATGACACAAGTTTTGTTTGTCCCTTGTATGTTGCAAGAAGACTGCACTGTCCTAACACAGGGAGCCTGTGACCTGAATATGTAGTTAGCTTAACATTTGCGGCACGCAACGGAAGTGTGCCCAGCTGTTTGTACATGTCTTGATTGATCAGTGAAACTGCAGCTCCGGTATCGAGCTGGAGTGGTATCACTTTGCCGTTAATGTCCAAGTCGACAAAAAGTTTAGTGTCCTGTTGACGACAAGAGCGACTGTCTCGTGCAACGTGAAGGGACACTGGTCCAAAATCACTTGCGACTTGACGGGATTTCTGGCGACGTCGACGCACACTATTTGTGGGACGAACACAGTCACTGTTAGGGAGATTGGCACTGGGCGGAGTGGAATGAACTACATGAATTTCCATGGGCAAAGTTTCACGAGCCGGAGTATCCTTGGTTCGATTCCGATTCCGGTGCGAAGCAAAGGGCCTGGAACGGTTGTGAGTGTCCGATCTGACCTTTTTCTGGCAAACACTTTGAACATGTCCTTTTTTATTACAGAAAAAGCAAATAGCTTGGCGTGAATGGCAATTCTCACGTGAATGTCTAGTAGCACACCGCAGGCATGAGTTTAGCACTGCATTTGCTTGCCTGCACAGCACACGTGGCTGAGAGCCTGGTGGCAGCTTCGCGGCCGGGCGCGAGGACTGTTTACTGTTCGGTGCAGCTCGCCCGGCGGGCCGGTTAACCTGACACACGGGTGGCGAAGTTTCAAATGATTCCTGAGCAAAGTCAAGAGTGTCCTTCCGATCCAATATGTCCATAACTTGTTGAAGGGAGGGATTGACTAGTTTCAAAATCTGTTCCCTTATATGAACATCAGAAACGTTCTGTGCAACTGCATCACTTACCATAGTATCTGAATAAGGGAGTCCACATTGACACTCAAAAGCACAATCCCTAGTAAGGCCTTGCAAGGTTGCAACCCACTCCCTATTAGTCTGACCTGCCATACATTTTGTACAAAAGAAGGTATACCGTTTGGCAACCACATTGACTGGTTCTTTGAAATATGCAGCTAATGCAGACAAAATTTCGTCGTAGGACAGAGTTGCTGCGTCGCGTTGGGGAAATAATTTGACTATCATACGGTACGTGGTCACCCCAACGGAGGAAAGGAGAAAATGCTGCCGCTCATTACCTTGAATTCTGTAGGCGGCGAGATGGAATCCAAATTGGCGTGACCACTCCGTCCAGCTTTCCAGTGCAGCATCAAAAGGTCGAAAATTTGGTGCAACTGCGTGTTGTGGCTGCGTTAGCGGTGGAGCGGTGGCTGCCGCATCGTTTTGCAATGCACGTTGACCCTGTATGAGCTGTCCAAGGGCATCCAGTAAGGCCTGCGTCTGCTAATTCTGTAAGCGATAAAATTCGGACAGTACATCTGGAGACGGTGGCGAAGCCATTACACAAGTAAATCAGGGCAGTATAGTTAAGAACGCAGTGTTGCCTCGTCGCCGAAATGTTGTGGATTGGCAGGAGAGCCAACGCACGAATTTTAGAGGAAGCCGAAAGGCACGCATTTAAGCTCACGCAGGCTGGCGTGAGGTCTGGAACAGGACAAGGAATTTAGACTTCAGAAAAAAGGAGGTATCTGGTGGAATACTTAACTTTAATCCATTAATTTTGAATGTAGCTCTTGTCTGTACATTATTTACAATATCAATAGTAACTGATAATGGTGCCTTGCTAGGTCGTAGCAAATGACATAGCTGAAGGCTATGCTAACTATCGTCTTGGCAAATGAGAGCGTATTTTGTCAGTGAACCATCGCTAGCAAAGTCGGTTGTACAACTGGGGCGAGTGCTAGGAAGTCTCTCTAGATCTGCCGTGTGGCAGCGCTCGGTCTGCAATCTCTGATAGTGGCGACACGTGGGTCCGACGTATACTAACGGACCGTGGCCGATTTAAAGGCTACCACCTAGCAAGTGTGGTGTCTGGCGGTGACACCACAAAAACATTATAGTTTTACGCTTTTTAATTGCTAGGTTCCATAACAAAACCCAGTCACCCACGTGCCATGGGGGCAGCACTGCTCCTTTATTAACTCTTTAAACTTGCTTTGAAATCGTTTTGAATTACTTTGCTGCACCTTTTATCACATCATTTTAAGTTGGTGGTGTAAACATTTTACTTCACCCATATCAGCACCCAATAATGCCAATTCATCCAGTTCAAAGGGGGAGTGCATGGGGCATCCACATTCTACCTCATAGGGTGTGTATCCCTTTGATTCACGAATTCTACTGTTATAGGCACACAGTATATAGGGCAGACAACGATCCCAATCATTATGGTCTCATTTTCGTAACAGGACAACATGCTGTCAATGGCCTTATAAACCCATTCAATATGGCTATTGGCCTTAGACTGGAAGGAGTTGGTTCTCCATTTATTAAGTGTTAACATTTCATATATTTTCATAAATGAAGCTAGAATGAAATTTGTTTCTTGGTGCATCATGGCTTCTGAATAATATTAAGTGATTCACAAAGGCCTTTGCAATGATCTCTGCCATCATATTGGCATTTGGTACCAAAACTGACATAAAAGTGATCAATTATTGGCAGGATGTATTTATTCCCCTTGTGTGTCTGAGGAAATGGTCCCATGGTATCAAAAACCACAATATCGAATGGCCTAGAAGCTTCCATCAAAGCTGCCAACGGAACACATCAACATGGACATGTATGTCCTACTGTTTTTGTGTACAGAAGAAAAGTGAATATGTAATTCTGAACATCTCACTGTCAATTTTTCCGCCAGTATCCCATGGCGATTTGTGCATTAGTAATGTGTTTTCTGCTATGACAAGCCAGAATACTTGAAGGCCGTTTAGCAATACAGAATCCAAGAATTCCGATGCAAGTCACCCAGTTTATGATACATGTCACAATCGCATTCACCCAATTTCAAAGCCAACTGCATCAGGCAACTACTTGTGTCCTTTAAATTCGATAGTCACAGTAGGCCTGCATGCTCAGTAACCACTGTAAACTTCTTAATACAAAGGTAACATCTAAAATAATTATCTCCAAGCACCAAGGTCAAAAATTACATCTTTGTTGTGCTGTAATTCATTTCAGCCTTATTGAGGTGGTGAGAGGCATAAACAGTTGGTCTCTCTTTGTCATCTTCTTCCTGATTTATAGTGCATAATACAGCAAAATCAGATATGTCACATGACAATATAAATGGTTTCTCAAAGTCAGCAAAAGGTAACTCGTTAAAATATCTCTGATCTGTTGCATTGTAGTCTTGCACTCCATAGTTCACTCAAAACTTACTCCTTTTTGCAACAGCTATTTTAATGGATTAGTTACTGTGGCAAAATCGTTGACAAAACGGCAGTAAGAATTCGCAAGGCCCACACACTCTGTAATTCACACATGTTAGTGGTTGCAGGAAAATTGTCTACTGGTCCTGCTAACTGCAGGTCTGGTTTCACCCCTTTGTCGAACTCATGTAACAGGGGTTGGATAAAAATATTGAAAGACCACCACGTACAACGCTTATTACAGTGTAGGAGAACTGTTGGCGTTGAAAACGGCTTCCAGTAGTCTGAGAATGGATAAATACGTGTCCAACGTGTTTTTCAAAGGAATATTGTATCATTCTTCCTGCAGAATAGTGGAAAGTTCAGTTAACAGCGTCGGAGGTGGACAGCAGTCATGCACCCTTCTCATCAAAGTAGCCCACAAAGATTCAGTAATATTAACACCTGGTGTCTGTGGTGGTCAGGGAAGATGCAACAATTCATCTTTGTACTCAAAATACTAGTCCTGGATGATACGAACTGGGTGAACAGGTGCCCTGATGTCTTGGAACACACCACCACCACTGGGGAAAAGCATTGTACCATATGATAGACCTGATCAGCTAAAACGGTCATATAATCCATGGCAGTAATGTGACCCTGCAGAGTAACCAAGAGGTACATGGCATACCAAGATGTGGCTGCTCAGACCATCACCTAACCCCTGTTATGTTTCTCTCTTGGGACGTAACCTCGACCATAACTTAGAAATAATGTGAAACAAGACTCATCTGACCAAACGACTCTGCTACATTGCTCCATAGTCCAAGTTGTTGCTTTGGTACCAAATTTTCCTGTTACAGGCATTTCAGTCACTGAGGAGCGGTATTGGGATTACAGCTCACCTGCAATTCCCTTCTCAAGGAGCTCCCTTTATGTTATTTTGGCACTGAAAGGGTTCAAGAACGCGACATTCAGTTCTGCAGTAACCTTTGCAGCTGTAATCACCTTATTTTTCGTGACAAATGGTTCAAACTTCTCTGAGCACTATGGGACTTAACATCTGAGGTCATCAGTCCCCTAGAACTTAGAACTACTTAAACCTAACTAACCTAAGGACATCACACACATCCATGCCCGAGGCAGGATTCGAACCTGCGACCGTAGCAGTAGCGCGGTTCCAGACTGAAGCGCCTAGAACCGCTCGGCCACACCGGCCGGCTTTTCGTGACAATCCTATTCAATGACTGTCTGTCATGAACACTCAACACACACTTTCGTCCACGTTGTGATTTAGTGGATGATGTTTTGATGCTTTCCCTGTATGCATTATAAATTTTCGATGTGATGCTTCTTGAAATACAAAATACTTTAGCTATCTTGGTTTCAGGTATACCCCCACCCCCCACCCCCCCCCCCCCCACCCCCCATGTCGACCAACAGTCTAACAGTCTGTCCAAGTTCTAATTCAGGTAGCTCCAACGCAATGCACTCACAGGTGCACAGAACACTGTAATGGAAATGAGTCACACTTGCAATGTATAAAGGACATTCTCCAAGTGCCATTCAAAGTCAGACGTTCAGATACATCAGCTCAACCTCCAGGCATGGTTGACTTGGCTCGCATTTCACTTATGGTCAAGCATCCACAGACATTCTGTTTCTCTCTCCCCATAGCCCTGTTTTTAGAACATGGTTTGATATGGTCTTACTACACTCCTGGAAATGGAAAAAAGAACACATTGACACCGGTGTGTCAGACCCACCATACTTGCTCCGGACACTGCGAGAGGGCTGTACAAGCAATGATCACACGCACGGCACAGCGGACACACCAGGAACCGCGGTGTTGGTCGTCGAATGGCGCTAGCTGCGCAGCATTTGTGCACCGCCGCCGTCAGTGTCAGCCAGTTTGCCGTGGCATACGGAGCTCCATCGCAGTCTTTAACACTGGTAGCATGCCGCGACAGCGTGGACGTGAACCGTATGTGCAGTTGACGGACTTTGAGCGAGGGCGTATAGTGGGCATGCGGGAGGCCGAGTGGACGTACCGCCGAATTGCTCAACACGTGGGGCGTGAGGTCTCCACAGTACATCGATGTTGTCGCCAGTGGTCGTGCGGAAGGTGCACGTGCCCGTCGACCTGGGACCGGACCGCAGCGACGCACGGATGCACGCCAAGACCGTAGGATCCTACGCAGTGCCGTAGGGGACCGCACCGCCACTTCCCAGCAAATTAGGGACACTGTTGCTCCTGGGGTATCGGCGAGGACCATTCGCAACCGTCTCCATGAAGCTGGGCTACGGTCCCGCACACCGTTAGGCCGTCTTCCGCTCACGCCCCAACATCGTGCAGCCCGCCTCCAGTGGTGTCGCGACAGGCGTGAATGGAGGGACGAATGGAGACGTGTCGTCTTCAGCGATGAGAGTCGCTTCTGCCTTGGTGCCAATGATGGTCGTATGCGTGTTTGACGCCGTGCAGGTGAGCGCCACAATCAGGACTGCATACGACCGAGGCACACAGGGCCAACACCCGGCATCATGGTGTGGGGAGCGATCTCCTACACTGGCCGTACACCACTGGTGATCATCGAGGGGACACTGAATAGTGCACGGTACATCCAAACCGTCATCGAACCCATCGTTCTACCATTCCTAGACCGGCAAGGGAACTTGCTGTTCCAACAGGACAATGCACGTCCGCATGTATCCCGTGCCACCCAACGTGCTCTAGAAGGTGTAAGTCAACTACCCTGGCCAGCAAGATCTCCGGATCTGTCCCCCATTGAGCATGTTTGGGACTGGATGAAGCGTCGTCTCACGCGGTCTGCACGTCCAGCACGAACGCTGGTCCAACTGAGGCGCCAGGTGAAAATGGCATGGCAAGCCGTTCCACAGGACTACATCCAGCATCTCTACGATCGTCTCCATGGGAGAATAGCAGCCTGCATTGCTGCGAAAGGTGGATATACACTGTACTAGTGCCGACATTGTGCATGCTCTGTTGCCTGTGTCTATGTGCCTGTGGTTCTGTCAGTGTGATCATGTGATGTATCTGACCCCAGGAATGTGTCAATAAAGTTTCCCCTTCCTGGGACAATGAATTCACGGTGTTCTTATTTCAATTTCCAGGAGTGTATAAATTATCGTCGGGCCAATATTAGTTTTTCTTACTAGACTCTCAATTTTCTACTATTAGCCAATACAAATGCATATCGTTTGTCAAATATTATTGGTTCAATTACTATACTGAGACGTAACTTTGTAATAAATCAAACATTTAACAACTGCAAAAGTTGTTAAGAACATGACCTATTATACGAATGGAGAGAGTAGGTTTAAAATAAGCAATAAAACTAATAAAATTGTCAGTTCAGCAAAAAAGTTTCCATAGTCTTAATTCTGTTAGTTCCCAAACCGCTAGCATGTTCTTTAGATCCTGTTTAACATCAGGGGACAAAATCACTAAACTGACAAGAACACGTGTATCTACCAGAATTTCTTCTTTTTCTCCGTCGCATTCTTCCAAAAACGATCACGCTTGCCACTTCTTTTAACCTTCAGAAATTAAAAGGATCCACTATTGTTACTGAGGCTCGATGGGTGAGAACACCTGACTTTCCGGCGTCTACCTTCTAGGCCCACCTCGTCCTCTGGAGCAGCTGATGTCTAATGGACCAGTTGCCTTACAGTAGAGACAGCACGGTGCCTGATGTCTGTCAGCGGTGTGTCCCTGCTGCTGGCATCGCCTACAATAATTTATCTCAGCTGTGGGTAACTGGTGCCTAGTGCGATCATCTCCGCGGGGGAGGAGGGACTCGCATAAGAGTGCGAGGATGAAAGCGACACTGCCTTGACCTCTTGTCCGATTTGTGGTCTTATTCCTTTGCACTTCGGCCTTTTCTAAGAAAATTTCATTTCGTGTCACATTTCTCCCCAGAATATGTACGTTAGACACGAAATGGTACATATTTTGTCAGAAAATGCCTCCATATCCTCCTTTCATGATAATAACTAATTTCCCGTTTACCTGCTAACGCCGGCAAGAGTGGCCGAGCGGTTCTAGGCGCTACAGTCTGGAACCGAGCGACCGCTATGGTCGCAGGTTCGAATTCTGCCTCGGGCATGGATGTGTGTGATGTCCTTAGGTTAGTTAGGTTTAAGTAGTTCTAAGTTCTAGGGGACCTCAGAAGTTAAGTCCCATAGTGCTCAGAGCCATTTGAACCATTTTTTTACTTGCTAACCTCTCTGCTAGCCTTTCAACCAGGACTTCAAAATTGCGATAGTTTTTACCTTGTCCACTGAATCAAAATAGTTGTGTGCATTCCCCAATAATTTAAACTTTGTCATGTTTAACTGAACACCATCAGGCCATTAACACATATCAACAATATCACAAAGCTTTCGTAGAAACGTGTGCAGTTCTTCGATTTTTTCCCAAAAAGGACAGACGCAGCTGATCACGGGAAAATTAATGATCATGCGAGGTGACTGTACTGTTGCTTGGCCCGACAGCTGCTCTTGCTTTAACTTTGTCATATTTTTGGCCAAAAGGCATTCGATTTGATCTAGAATTGTGTGTAACTGATCGCCGCTGTGTTCTCTAACAGAACTTTTAGATCCAACTCACTCAAATAGAAATTCAGTGAAAGACGATTGGACTGCATATTCGTCAGCGTAAGTGAAGACATTCCACTGTAGTGATACCTCTTTTTTCGATAATATTTCAAAATTTACTGTTCATCCCCGTTACATCTTCTCTATGGACAATATGACATCACAATGAAACTTTCTGGCAGATTAAAACTGTGTGCCGGACCGAGACTCGAACTCGGGACCTTTGCCTTTCGCGGGCAAGTGCTCTACCAACTTCTTTTTTTTTTTTTTTTTTCGTTGTTGATCGTTGTGTTTGGTCGTTACTGACGTCACATGACACCCGTTCAAGTTCGTTTTCTGATCTTTCCACGCAATGTTTTATTACAGAGGCCAACCAGCTCTCTGACCAGACACGGTGAGCTACCGTGCCGGCACCAACTGAGCTACCCAACACAACGCACGACCCGTCCTCACAGCTTCAATTCTGCCAGTACCTCGTCTCCTGTGGAGTTTGGAAGGTAGGAGACGAGGTATTGGCAGAACTGAAGCTGTGAGGACGGGTCGTGAATTGTGCTTGGGTAGCTCAGAGGTAGAGCACTTGCCCGCGAACGACAAAGGTCCCGAGTTCGAGTCTCGGGACAGCACACAGTTTGAATCTGCCAGAAAGTTTCATATCACCGAACACTCCGCTGCAGAGTGAAAATCTCATTCATGATATCACAATGTTTGTTGACCGCACTGTATGCCGCCGTTATTGCAAAAGATTGTGCAGTCCAGGAGTGTGTGGCGTTTTCAAGATTACACGTCGCACAGCACATCCCATTGAGCTCATTAGTAGTTCACGTTGCCTTAAAACTCGCTATACTGCTCAATCATCTGTACTAGTTTCGTTCAAACATATCGGCAAAACTGGCTGAAAGAAACTGTAGAATATCACAAAAAATGTCCAACACACGTGCCTGCATGAATTTCCTGACAAATGCGCAATGGATGATAAACAGCCTGCTATAGCCATGTATGATGGTCAAGCTAACGCATTTGATATCATCAGCCAAGAGTTTCTTCCCGAAAAATTTGAAAAATTGGAAGTGCTAACTGAAGAATAAAATTTCTTGACATCAGAATCTGCGGAAATTATAGGGAGTTTTAGCATAGCACGTCAGTTACAAAAACAAAGTACGAAATATGATATACTTTACGACTTTGATTTTGAATTTGTCGCTTCATATTGTACTTTGATGACGTTTACAGCATATAACTAAGGATAGTTCCCATTTATACGCAGATGACACAAATATAATGATAACCAGAGGAGGGAAAGCAGATTCTATGAGGTAGCCAATGAAGGCACTCCTTTTATAAAATCATTTCTCGATACAAACAGATTGCTTATACACATTCTGAAAACTGTAAGCATATTTAAATGTTTTACGAGTTACGTTATGTTCTATTACCAAACAGCATGTTTATATTACAGACACAAGGAATGAGGAACACGGTATGTGTAATGAAAGCCGAGCTCTGTAACCCAAAACATCAACAGTATAAAATCCGTGCACTGCATTTATATGATAGACTAAACATGATTTACAGCACAGCACTCAAAATCCTTTCACATAAATCTACATCATCAACCCATCACACTCTAAACAAAATATATGATCACATCCTGGCAGATACCATCTTGGCTAATCTGCAAGAAAATTAAGATACTCACTGTAATAACTTTTAGCAAGCTACAATTTCTATTCTGTGCTGACGTTCTGGACACAAAATTGAAATTTTCCTAAAATCTCAAAATGAAAAGCTTCTATAATGGAAATAGTTTGCTCCAGAGATAGCATTCTACGCTAGTTTGCTGGTACTTACAGTAGCTCCATGGGATTTATAAGGCCACCATAGCAGCAGCAACGGCAGTCAGTAGCAGTTGACGAAGACTATGGCAGTAATCATCGGAAGTTCTAGGCTTTACCCTGAACTGACGCGGTAAGTAGTCCGAGAATATTTTATAAATATGAACGATGTATTCAGTCCCTCATGGCCATTTGTGAATCGTCATCGTCTAGATTCTTCTGTTCGTATTGTTCTTCCTGTCCAATTTTTACTTTCGTAGCAAAATCTTTCTAATATTTCTGTGCAACAAATTACGCTACACCAGACTATATGCTAGCTAAATCATACGCAAACTCTAGTTCTTTTGATTACTTCCAACTCTAGAGGGGCTGGATAAAAATATGTAACCACTGTCAAAGACGCAGTCTTCAACGTAAATGCTGATGCTAGCCAAACCTACAGGTTGCGCTGGAATATTTGGCCGTGAAATCTCCTCAATACGTTGTAAGTATAAGTCGTGAGCAGAAGAATGTTTTGTGTAGTTGTGATAGCATTATGGGGAGCTAAGTGAATTCGAATATTGCAAAATTGTTGGTGTTCATACTGTCGGTGCCAAAGTAATCAATGTAGCTGAAGTGTTTGGTGTTTCAAGAGGGACGGAATCGAATATTTATACCACGGAGAATCATCATCTGCTAAGTCATGACGGGGACGTAAATGTGTGTTCAGTGACCGTCACAGACCGTCACTGAAGAGGACTGTGAGGAAAAACAAAAGGTGTGGCAGCTACAAAAGTCACTGCAGAACGGAATGTCGCTCTCACGAACCCTCTCAGCACAAAAACAACTCGAAGACAACTACACTCCTGGAAATTGAAATAAGAACACCGTGAATTCATTGTCCCAGGAGGGGGAAACTTTATTGACACATTCCTGGGGTCAGATACATCACATGATCACACTGACAGAACCACAGGCACATAGACACAGGCAACAGAGCATGCACAATGTCGGCACTAGTACAGTGTATATCCACCTTTCGCAGCAATGCAGGCTGCTATTCTCCCATGGAGACGATCGTAGAGATGCTGGATGTAGTCCTGTGGAACGGCTTGCCATGCCATTTCCACCTGGCGCCTCAGTTGGACCAGCGTTCGTGCTGGACGTGCAGACCGCGTGAGACGACGCTTCATCCAGTCCCAAACATGCTCAATGGGGGACAGATCCGGAGATCTTGCTGGCCAGGGTAGTTGACTTACACCTTCTAGAGCACGTTGGGTGGCACGGGATACATGCGGACGTGCATTGTCCTGTTGGAACAGCAAGTTCCCTTGCCGGTCTAGGAATGGTAGAACGATGGGTTCGATGACGGTTTGGATGTACCGTGCACTATTCAGTGTCCCCTCGATGATCACCAGTGGTGTACGGCCAGTGTAGGAGATCGCTCCCCACACCATGATGCCGGGTGTTGGCCCTGTGTGCCTCGGTCGTATGCAGTCCTGATTGTGGCGCTCACCTGCACGGCGCCAAACACGCATACGACCATCATTGGCACCAAGGCAGAAGCGACTCTCATCGCTGAAGACGACACGTCTCCATTCGTCCCTCCATTCACGCCTGTCGCGACACCACTGGAGGCGGGCTGCACGATGTTGGGGCGTGAGCGGAAGACGGCCTAACGGTGTGCGGGACCGTAGCCCAGCTTCATGGAGACGGTTGCGAATGGTCCTCGCCGATACCCCAGGAGCAACAGTGTCCCTAATTTGCTGGGAAGTGGCGGTGCGGTCCCCTACGGCACTGCGTAGGATCCTACGGTCTTGACGTGCATCCGTGCGTCGCTGCGGTCCGGTCCCAGGTCGACGGGCACGTGCACCTTCCGCCGACCACTGGCGACAACATCGATGTACTGTGCAGACCTCACGCCCCACGTGTTGAGCAATTCGGCGGTACGTCCACCCGGCCTCCCGCATGCCCACTATACGCCCTCGCTCAAAGTCCGTCAACTGCACATACGGTTCACATCCACGCTGTCGCGGCATGCTACCAGTGTTAAAGACTGCGATGGAGCTCCGTATGCCACGGCAAACTGGCTGACACTGACGGCGGCGGTGCACAAATGCTGCGCAGCTAGCGCCATTCGACGGCCAACACCGCGGTTCCTGGTGTGTCCGCTGTGCCGTGCGTGTGATCATTGCTTGTACAGCCCTCTCGCAGTGTCCGGAGCAAGTATGGTGGGTCTGACACACCGGTGTCAATGTGTTCTTTTTTTCATTTCCAGGAGTGTACATACGCAGGGAATTGCAGCGCTAGCTAGCATTTCAAAACCACTCATCGGTGACGCAACTGCTCGTAACAGGAAAACTTGGTGCCATAAAACCGGGACTATTGAACAATGGAAGGGAGTCATTTGATCGGATGAGTCTTCTCTCACACTCTTTCCAACTTATGGCAGAGTTTACGTCCAATAGTGAGACATGGCGGGGATTTGGTGATGATTTGGACCATTAATAGCTGGCTTCAGTTCTCCTTAAACTGATTTACTATTTGATCTGAACTGCAGCGTAGCTTTGCCAACTTCAAGTCCCATGCTGCACTCGGCAGTCATTCATTCATCTGTAACGTACAAATATACACGGTCCAGTCACATTAATGTGACCACCACTCATGTAAGAAATCAACGTACATAGCCACTCACCGAGGCAGATGGCAGCACTAGCCATGGAGGATACATAAAGTGCGTCGGGGAGGCGCAGAAAACAGTGCTGTCGTTGCCGTAATTTGGAAACGGTGCAATTTCTCATGCCCAAAATGTTCGCAGAGCACCAGGATGATTTAACCACACTCACCTTGCACCTGATTTAAACCGAATCAAGAATCAGTGGGGCCACTTCCATTGGGCTGTTCTCATCACTGATCCTCAACGAGAGACCTAGCGCAGCCGTCCATGTCACTGTAGTCAACATAGCTCCACATCCCAACCGGTATCTACCAAGAACCTCACAGACTCTCTTCCTGCACGACTCACTGTGGTCAACACTGCAAAGGATGATTATTCAGGCTTTCGACAGGTAGTCACATAAATGTGACTGGACAGTGTAGGCCTAAATCAGTGTTTCAGTGTCTCAAACATATTGAGGGTCAGCGATACTTACCCTTGATGCATATGCTCATTTTGAAATTAATCTAATTTTAAATTGCGCTATGATATATCCCACTACCTTTACTCACGGAAACCCTTCACATTCTAATGTGGTGTACACTTTGAGGCTTCTTCGTCCTACGCATCACCAGCTCCACTGTCCTTTGATGCACCACACATCTTACTCGGTACAGTCCCACATTAACATGAAGAAGGTTCTGAAACTGTGAATTCCTTTTACTAGATAATTTATGAGATTTCACCAACACCTGTTCCCCATAGGGAACGACTTCACTCTACTCTTAAATTTATAATATGCTTTGTGTTTATGAGAAGTCCACTGAATGTTAACCAAAGACAATTCCTCTAAGTCACAGTGCCATTATTTTGAAGAAACAGGCGATGGAAAAACTTCACAAATCTTATCTGGCAGATATTCATGTTTTTAGTTCAAGACCTGGTGGTAGTGAAGTAGAGTCATCTAGTAATTCATTTGTAAACTGTTTGAAGTTGTGAATTTAAGGATCCCAAGACTGATGACAACGATGATGATAGAGATGATATAAATTCCCAAGTCCATTCATAATGTAGTCTGATGAGTTTGAAACAGGATGATACGACGAGGAAAAAGTGTTCTGATTTTCCTTTGTTGCTAAGCCTGTTTCCAGAGTTGTGACCAAAACCGTGGACTTTTGTCTAAAATTACCTTAGTAGTGTGAACAACTGCTTTATGAAAATGTTTAAAAAAGCGCGAATGACAGATGTATTGCTGGGTTTCCTATGATTTTTCAGTGATACATATTTTGACGTCAATTCTACAGCTACACAGACACAAGAGAAACTCTTAACAGTTCTCAGCAGTAGGACAAATCAGTCGACTGAAACAAGTTCGTTTAGCTTTGAAGGAATGATAGGATACAGTGTGGTCTGATGAGACATCGTCGATTCCTACGTTTGCAATGAAAATCAACTTATTATCTCCTCTGGTATACACACAACCCATTGTGCACTATTGATATCCTTTCCCTTAAACAAAATGACATTTTTAATCATATAGTATTGCGTAACTGCGACACTGAAAGGGTCCTTCCATTTCCATTTTACTTACTTCCAGGTAGAAGCCTTCTCCTTTTTCTTGGCAATATCAGCGAATGACCATGTGATGAAATTTTCAAAATCAACAAAACTTCAAATACAAAGCATTAACATTATACTCATTATTATCTTCCTCATTTCCATTATTCAGCTCTAGAGGTGATCTCAACAGCATGTTGGCAATATAATTTCTTTTCCAGGAATATAAATGACAGTGAACTGCAATTTTCGTAAGTATGGTTCCTATCTGGTTAAATATCCATGAGCTAACATAGCACTCGTAAAAACTGTAAAGCTGTGTGGTCTGTGTAGACTTTCACCACTCATCCAAACAAATAACAACAAAACTTGACACTTTCCTATACTACAGCCAAAGCTTTCAACTCAGTAACACAAAATTATGTCTGCATTTTATGAAAATATGGCTCACAAAAGCAGTAGCTTCAAGACCAGTTTTAGAACAATCCGAGACACGACAAACCTCCTTACTCAAATCAGGAAGAGGGATTCCATAAGAGCCTGTTTGACATCTCTGAATTCAGTTTGTGCCTGAGCATCCGAATTTTACTGAGTATTTTTGTATGTTAGTGCACAAAGATATGGCATAGCCAATATGTTGAAGTCCACAAAATATTTACAAAAATCTGACAACCCAAGAAATGAACGAATCTGTTTTCTTACTGAGGGAACAGGAAAATCGCGAATCGCTTCAACCATGTTTCGACTAGGTTGAATTCCTGATGCAGTCACAAAATGTCCCAGAAAGTTCACTCTGATTTTTCTAAATCAATAGTCACTCCAGAATCCTCAAACACACTCAACAGCTTGTCTAACACCTGACTGTAAGTCTCCCAGCTATTCTCTACAATCAAGTACCCATCAAGATACGTCATTAACCCCTTCCTTAAATCAGTTGGTAAAATACTGTTAAAACCTCTTATGAAAACAGCTGTATTCACATAAAAGTCAATTTTCGGAATTTTTTATCGACCTCCCAAGTATTTTCACAATTTTTAATGCAAGGTACAAAATTAGCTAATCAGTGGGTGTTTCTTTGCCTTAATCGTTGAGCATCTGTCAGTTTTGAGCAGTTTCAGTGTCTTCACTCAAAATTGGTAATACTTACTGATTGTATACTTTCTGTTTCAGGCACATCAGAATCTTACATTGGAAAACACTACCTAGTTTACCAAACGTGCAACAGGCGATTTTTACTTTCCTATTTATTTCTGTTGCTGCCCGTTAAGTCTTCATCTTTCGCTACCTTGAATAAGAGTACAAGGACATTTCGCTACATCGTTGTTAATTTGTAGTATTTTCTTCCCAGTGTAATGTGTACATCTAATTTTGGTCATACTATAACTGATTTTCAGGTCTATTTCAAATTTATTGAATTAATTTCATTCATTTTCTTGTAGAAGTTTGTTTCATTTATTTGTTTTTATTAGAAGCGAACAATGGAGTGTTAAGAGAAAAATGCAGGTGGTTCAGATATGTTCTATTACTGTTTATTCATTCTACTTTTTCCCAGTTTAGACACCTGAAGCCTTCTGGACCTGTTGAGAAGGATTTTCATAACACCGAATCTTATAGCATGACTGCTTAAGATTTTGATTTTTGCTCTATCCAGATGAAGACTAATGGAAGCACTAACATTAATGCATATATTCATCAGTACACTAAAGTCAATTGAATCAATGCCTTGTCTTGGAAAGCATGTTATTACAGATTTTGTTGCAACTGAGGCACAAGTTTTCTCAACATACTGAATCTCAGAGGAAGTAATATTTCGTACCCACTGGCGTAGTTTATAATTTCGTTAAAGGCTAGAAAGAGGTCTATTGTGCTTTCTAAAATCAGTTTGTTCCTTGTTTTGATTGAAATCCAGAGTTTTCCTATGCAGCAGACGATAATTTCAGTGAATATCATGTACACTGTGGAGATGGAGCTGATAATTTTATGGCTGTTTTGTTTTGTCTGTCTCCTTTGTTTTGAAATACACAGAGATTCCTAGTTCCTTGTGGACTGTGGCTATCAAAAATAAAAGTCATGGATTATGATCATAAAATCACTCACTGCATTTATTCAAAATAGTCTCTCCATAAATTAACACACAGCTGAAATCGTTTAAAAAGTGTTTTGAGACAGTCAATACAGTCCTTCCATGGAATGGCGTTTAGTAATGCAGTACAGTTTTCTTGGATGTCTTTAACTGCGTCGTAACGGTGTCTTTCATTGCTAGCTTCAATCTGAGGAACAACCAGAGGTCATCTGGGGTCAAATCCGGCGGATACGGCGGGTGATTCAGGACTACTGTGATCCGTTTGCTGGCACGATCTTCGCCCTGTGGGCTGGGGCGTTGTCGTGGAGGAGCGTCCAGCAACCTGCCTCTCGGTATTCGGGTCGAATTCCACAAGTTCACAACCACAAACACAGGACTTAACACAAAACATGAAATTGCCTCACTTCTCCACGAGTGTCAGACGTGATCACTTTGCCTGCTGCAGCCATGTTGGCACTTTGACCTTCCACACGGCTGTTGTTGAAACTTCAAGGATCTTAACGCCACAACTCGTCACTAGATACCACGGCAGTTTGAAATTTCACACAAGCAGTCCTAAGAAAACTGGGACACACTGTGTAGAACAAAGTACCTAATCTGGCATTACTTATAGAATGTCAATATTTTTCGTATTAGCTATCTGTGTTTCTGAAATCCCACTTGACCTGCCTCTATACAAAAATCTTCGAATGTTGTGCAATTATCTCTCTATTACTGTCCCATCTGTCACGTTGACAGACGAAGTATTTCAGTATTGTTTTCTTTCAATCGTTACTCTAGTCAGATTTTTCTCTTCAAGAAATTCCAACATAGTTTTATTCATTGCAGCATATGCTACCATTTTCCTACTATTTTGTGCTTAAAACTCTCGCTTTTTCTTTAATAGTTTACTTTTCAATTAGAGATTTTCCTTCTTTTCGTTCTTCTTACACGCAACGTCTTCTCTGTTTTCATAAGAATTTTTATTAAATAATTGCCCATTTCATTCTACCATGTATGATCTTCATTTCTGTACTTGTTGCTTTATTTATTGTGGTACACCTCTACGTTTCCAAGTAAAGCCTCACAACCATAATATCAGATTCCCATGAAGAAGAGATTATATCTGTCTGAGTTTTAATATATTCTCACTCTGTATCTCACTAATTATTGATCACTTGGTTTATAAAAAGTTCAGCACAGTCATATTATGTACAGTTTCTTCATATTTTGATAAAATATTTTCATTACTAGTGACTCTTTGTCCTTACCATGACCATTTTGTATCTATTTGTGTTAGAAGAAAATGTTAACTACAAAAATGTTGTTTCTCTTGATAATTGTTATTAATGTGTAACTCCAGTCATTTTAAGTACCATACCCAAGTATCTTCTGTTGATCCTATACTTCCTTTCCAGTGTAAAATTCTGTATTAGCGTCTCGCAGCGGGGCTTGCTACCATTCCTCTGTGTGTCTAATTCTTCGTAGAGGCCTTCTACCTCCTCATAGGAGTCTGAACACAATGTTATAAGGACTTCAATTACATTGAAGTGCCAGAGAAACTGGTATAGGCATGCGTATTCAAATACAGACATATGTAAACAGGCAGAATAAGGCGCTGCGGTCGGAAATGCGTATATAAGGCAACAAGTATCTGGTGCATTTGTTAGATCGGTTACTGCTGCTGCAGTGGCAGATTATCAAGATTTAGGTGAGTTTGAACTTGGTGTTATAGTCGGCGCAAGAGCGATGGGACACAGCATCACCGAGGTAGCGATGGAGTGGGAATTTTTCCACACTACCATTCCACGAGTGTACCGTGAAAATCAGGAATCCGGTAAAACGTCAAAACTCCGACATTGCTGCGGTCGGAAAAAGATCCTGCAAGAACTGGAGCAACGACGCCTGAAGAGAATCGTTCAGCATGACAGAAGAGCAACCCCTCCGCAAATTGTTGCAGATTTCAGTACTGGGCCATCAACAAGTGTCAGCGTGTAAACCATTCAACGAAACATCATCGACAGGGCTTCTGGAGCTGAAGACTCACCCGTGTACCCTTGATGACTGCACAACACAAAGCTTTACGCCTCGCCTGGGCCCGTCAACATCGACATTGGGCTGTTTATGACTGGAAACATGTTGCCTGGTCGGACAAGTCTCTTTTCAAATTGAATCGAGCGGATGAACCTGTACGGGTATGGAGACAACCTCAGGAACCCATGGACCCTGCATGTCAGCAGGGGACTATTCAAGCAGTTGGAGGCTCTGTAATGATGTGGGGCGTGTGCATTTGGAGTGATATGGGATCCCTGATACGTCTAGATACGACTCTGAGATGTAACACGTACGTAAGCATTCTGTCTGATCACCTGCATCCAGTCATGTCCATTGTGCATTGCTGACGGACTTAAGCAATTCCAGAAGGACAATGCGACACCCCACACGTCCATAATTACTACACAGTGGCTCCAGGAACACTCTTCTGAGTTTAAACACCTCCGCTGGCTACCAAACTCCCCAGACATGAACATTATTGAGCGTATCTCGGATGTCTTACAACATGCTGTTCAGAATAGTTCACCACCCCCTCGTACTCTTACGGATTTATTGATAGCCTTGTAGGATTCATGATGTCAGTTCCCTCCATCACTATTTCAGACATTATTCGAGTCCATGTCACGTCATGTTGCGGCGCTTCTGCGTGCTCGCGGGGGCACTGCACGATATTAGGCAGGTGTACTAGTTTCTTTGGCTCTTCGGTGTATACTCTAAAATAAAATACGTGTGGTGACTTTAATTATATATACACTTCCTTCTTTCCCCGCTTCTAATAATCACAATACATCCCGTCTGCTTTTGTTAAACTCTTCTTGTCAGCCCAGTAACCTATTGTTAGAGTCTGAAGTTCTGCTATTTATTGTATCTGAATAAAAATTAGTTGAATCAGGTTAACCTGTGAGGTTCATGTTATTGTATATTTAGCCAAACTGCCTGTAGCAGTGATATAGTCTATGACATACAACAAATAAAATAATTACTCCTTCGAATTAGAAAGATGCTCTGTCGTTAAGTCATCTTCTTAATATAATTAATATACTGCGTTCATAGAAGACGCAAAGAATACTGTCGTAACGATTCATGATAATGAAAAGGCTTTCTGCAGCGACGATACGATTGTTCTTGTTTAATTGCAGCATTATACACACCTGATGAAAGGTTGTGAAGGCGACTTGCGGCTGGGCCGTATCGCACTTCCCTATAACGCAATTACGCTGCCCGTAGCGTTGTGTCCTCACAATTTCCTGTCGGAAATTGTCTCGGAACTTCGCATATTGAATCAGAAGGAAAATTGCTCACAGATTGCGAAGAGACGTGCGCAATCGCGTTTGGCGTCTCCCCTCCTTCATTAAACGGACCCACGCCAGGCGTCGCTCTGCCTGCTGCAGACAATCGACCCGCACAAGTTGCCATTCCACGCAGTAACACCACTGACATTCGGAAGCAACTACTTCCACAGCTTATTGTTGCCCTCCTCTGTGGGATTGGGAAGCGTATCTTGCCATTATATTAAAACTTGAAGTACAGACGGTCGATGCAGAAAATGCAAATCAAAGGGTAATCACGAACAATGGCCACAATTTTTAATTATTACTCAGCCATCTCCAATATGGTAAAGGAACCTTTCATCCATCCACATGGAAACAACTGGAAGTGACTAAAATAACAGTTGTGCAGGCAATATGAACATGCTGTTGTAGACACTTCATTTCCAGAACAGTGAAGCACTATTATCTTTTGTTTTCCCTTTGTATAATAATAACTCTTTATCTTTGTTGAGTAGCCAGTGCGTCTGTAATCCTTATAAACATCCACTGTGAGCAAATTATCGGTGTACCCTTCGTTACTGCAACTGTGGCAGCTGTAAGGAAACGGCTACAGCTGTTTGGAGGGTAATGCTCGGTGCGTCCGTAGTACTCGATAGGCTACACATTTACTCTGGTTTGTACGTGATAACGTGTAGATCAGGGAACTTGATTAGCCCAAGTTTGATGTACCGTTTCGGAGTGGACATAGTCACTTCTGCTAGTACCATCAACTGTGAGCATGTCTCAGCGACCAACGTTGGGTTGACGGTAGAACGGTGTGTGCCACGCACAGTGATCTTGAGAAAAAAAAAATACAAACTTCTATAAAGAAAAGTTCATCAACGTTAGTATGTGCTATGAACCGATCGGTGGGATGGCTCTTGAAGTCGTTAGCAGAAACCTGTAAGGCATCTGCCTCGCCACCTCTGAGTCATTTTCTAACAAGTTAATTGCTCATTGTTTCCAACTCATCAAATAAAAAACTTTTAACGAGACGGGTACGTTGTCGGGGGGTGGGTAATAACACCCACCTAAGCCCACCCTTCTACAGCTTCTGGTAAAGAATAAGAGTTGTTAATTCTGAGAATGTACGTTTGAAGTATCTGAGATGTGGTGCTACAGAAGTATATTGAGAATTAGGTGGACTAATAGGAGGAGGTTGTCTGCAGAATCGGCAGGAAAAGAATATATGGAAAACACTGACAAGAAGAAGAGACAGGAAGATAGGACGTCTGTTAAGACATCAGGGAATAGCTTCCATGGTACTAGAGGGAGCTGTAAAGGGTAAAAACTGTAGGGGGAGACGGTGATTGGAATCCATCCAGCAAATAATTGAGAACGTAGGTCGCAAGTGCTACACTGTGATAAAGGAACTCGTGGCGGGCCGTATCAAATCAGTCAGAAGACTGATGACTCAGGGGAAAAAAAGTTTTGAGGGGTCGTTTGAAAAGACGCTCTCCTCTGCGTGCAATACTGTGTCCATTGTGTCGTAGACAGTCTGAAATGAGCGAGAGGTCGAAGAAATAGGACACCGTTCAGTCACAACCAGTGCCGCTCAAGCTATGTAAACTTAGAATACTAAATCCCTATGAGGGAATCCAGTAATCACTTAACTTGAATTAACTGTTCTCTTTTTCAAGGGTGTTTTATCGTTCAAAGACCTTACACAAAACGACATCGAAGAATTAAAGGATGTATGTGAAGTGGGAGACGTCATTCATTTGAGAAAAACGGCCAGTGTGAATCTCGAGAAAACAGTCGTATTCATATTTAGTTAATAGATTGCGTACGATCCACAGCACAGCTGATGTGTCAAGCCCAAAGCCTTCATAACGATGGGGGACACTTCCTGGGTGGGATGTTGAGCTCTGCAATCAGAGACAGGAGCGTAGCGCTACTGATATTCAAGTGCAGACCATCAGTTTAGAATCTTTGAGTCGTACTTATGATTAGGGTAGAATTATGTAATGTCATTAAGTAGAGCACAAAAGAGATCGAGGCAACAGCTACTGCAGGAGAGGTGAAGTACCGCGTTTTAATGACGGTAACGTGTATGTTTGCACATTCTGTAGCACAGTTGTCATTTGTTTGTCTGTTTTCGAAGGCAAGTAACTGTTGATTATAGCTCAGTCGTCAACCTTCGTTGGTGAAGCAGCAGGAGACTAGGCAAGTCTCAAATTTATCTTTTTTGTTTGTTTTCATAGTTTAATTCTTAAATTCTTTGCATGTTCTTGTGTGCTTGAAAAGTTTATTTCTTAGATTCATTGCGTATTTTTGTATTTGAGAGGTGTAGTATCGCGTTTTAGTGACGCTAACGTGTACGTTTGCTCAGTTGGCCTCCCTCCAGTGGTGAAGCACAAGGAGACCTAGCTAGCGACATATTTAGTCTTTTCTGTTTATTTTCATAGTCTAAATCTTAAGTTACTAGAATGGATAAGGTGTGCCGGCCGGGTGGCCGAGCGGTTCTAGGCGCTACAGTCTGGAACCGCGCTACCGCTACGGTCGCAGGTTCGAATCCTGCCTCGGGCATGGGTGTGTGTGATGTCCTTAGGTTGGTTAGGTTTAAGTAGTTCTAAGTTCTAGGGGACTGATGACTTCAGAAGTTAAGTCCCATAAAGCTTAGAGCCATTTGAACCATTTTTTTTGGGATAAGGTGTGTGAGCGCTGTACTCGGACGCAGGAGGAGACGGCCGCTGTCTGCGACCTGCGACCAGCTGAAGACACTAATGGCCACGACCAGCAGTCTGCCTCAGTGTGTGGCGGCGACGCGTGGGACACCTCAGGTGTCGCTTGTTTCGCTTGCGGGCTGTGCTGTTGGGGCGCCTACCAGTGCTCACTGCAGAGTGAGTGGCGGCTTCTGACCGGTCGCGTCGCTTGAGGGGAAGAGTCAATGTGGCGGCTGGCCGTCTGGATACGACCACTCACTTTCTGAGTCACTCCTTCGACAGGATACGAGCAGGCACACGGCGTGAGGGGTTTACTAGTTATCGGGAGCTACAAAGGTAGGCGTATTGTCGAGTTTCTTAGGGAAATAACGTCCAATGTGCACTCGGTGTGCCTACCGAGGTCATCATCCGAGTTATTAAAGAAGTCCTTCCTTGGGCTATCGAGGGTGCCTGATGCATTAGCCTGCGAGTTGTCGCTCACGTCGGCACCAGTCATGTCCGTCGTTTGGGTCCTGAGGGCGTCCTCAGTTCCTGCGGTCGGCTGGCGGAAGCAGTTAAGACTGCTGGCTTCGCTCACAGGTTACAACTAGAGCTCACAATTTGCAGCATCGTATCCAGAGTCGATTGAGGTTCTTTATTTAGGAGTACAGTGGAGGGTCTGACCCGGACGCACTGTCGATTCAGTGACAGTTATGGTTGCAGATTTCTGTGCGTACACTATGGAGTTGGAGGACTTACTTGACGCCGGCCGCAGTGGCCGAGCGGTTCTAGGCGCTCAGTCCGGAACCGCGCTACTGCTACGGTCGCAGGTTCGAATTCTGCCTCGGGTATGGATGTTTGTAATATCCTTAGGTTAGTTAGGTTTAAGTAGTTCCAGGGGACTGATGAACTCAGATGTTAAGTCCCATAGTGCTCAGAGCCATTTTTGAACTTCCTTGACAGATCAGGGGTGCGCTAGTCAAGGGAAGCAGCTTCTCGGGTAGGACAGTACTTGTGGAGTGCACACTTTTTTTAAAAAAAAAATTTGGCTAGGCGGTAGTTTGACATCCTCTGACGAATGCACGCCAGTCGATACACAGAGGGCGAAATCAGATCGCGTTCAAAGTACAGACAGTTTGACAGTCAATCGTAAACTGCTAAAATATTCATAATAAAGTTCCTGAACTTACTAAACTCCAGGACAGTTGTCTTGTTTATATTATCCTCGGAACCGAGAGCTAGCTGGTACCAGAAGTAGAAAGCTACGAAAAATTTGGCGAGGCATGAAACGCATATCAAAAAGATATATTAGAGAGCCATAGGAGGGCAAGTGTTCATTGCTGTGGACAAAAATATTGTTTGTATCGAGGTCAAAATTGAGTCTGACGGCGATATTATCTGGGCACGAGTGTTAGGCTTCGTTGCACTCTACTTAATTATCGAATGTTTTTACCGGCCACCTGATTCCACCGTAATAGTTGTAGAATCATTCAAGGAAAATCGACGCTCAACATCGCGGATGTACCCAGTTGGAGAATACTTTAATCTTCAGAGTATCGTCTGGGACGTGTATTGTTTCATTGTAGGTCGTGTGACTAGGGCCTCCCGTCGGGTAGACCGTTCGCCGGGTGCAAGTCTTTCGATCTGACGCCACTTCGGCGACTTGCACGTCGATGGGGATGAAGTGATGATGATTAGGACAACACAACACCCAGTCCCTGAGCAGAGAAAATCGCCGGCCCAGCCGGGAATCGAATCCGGGCCCTTAGGATTGACATTCTGTCGCGCTGACCACTCAGTTACCGGGGGCGGACTCACTGTAGGTGGTACGGTCTGACAATCTTGTGAAGTAACTTTGAACACGTTTTCCAAAAACTGCCTTGAACAACTCGTCACACTACCCACAGGCAAAGGAAATATTTTAGACCTTGTAGCTACAAACACATCTGGCCTTCTAGACAGTGTTAGTACAGAGACAGGATTAGTGAACATGACAATCGTTACTAAAGTCAGTGAATATTTATGCTAGGAAAAACAGAGAGACAGTTGTTAGCATCCCATTTAGACAATGAATGGACATCAGTTAGTTCCAATATGACTGACGTAGAGAAATTATGAGCAAGTTTAAGCCGCTTGCAAATTTGTAAATCGAGCTCTGGAAACGTATGTGCAAAGCAAGTGAATTAAGGACGGAAAAGGCCCTCTGAGGTTTAATAATCAAATTCAGAATACGCTGAGAAGGCAGACGTTGTTACATTCTCGGCTCAAAAAGATTGCGCAGATGTGCACAGGTAAAAGTTAATAGAAATTCGTGTACCTGAAAAAGATCGATGCGCGAAGCTAGCAACAACTTCCGCCGTTATACCTTGACGAAAGATCTTGATGAAAACTTCAAAAAATTAAGATCACAGGTGAAATCACTAAGCGGATAGAAGGCCAATCACTCGTGCACCAACGGCAATAGAAGACAGCAAAAGAAAAGCTGAAGTTTTACATTTGACGTTTAAAAAATCACTCACCACCCAGTATCGTACCGACATACCATCAGTTTAACTGTCGCATAATTTCCAAATTTGTGGTGAGGTCTTATGGGGCCAAACTTTGGCGATCAAGTCGCCGAAGTGGCGTCAAATCGAAAGACTTGCACCCGTCGAACGGTCTACCCCGCGGGAGACCCCAGTCACACGACATTTTATGGGATCAAACTGCTTAGGTCATCGGTCCCTAAACCTACACACTACTTAATCTAACTTTAAGTAACTTACGCTATGGACAACACACACACTCATGCCCGAGGGAGGACTCGAACCTCCGACATGGGGAGCCGCATGGACCGTGACTAGGCTCCCAGACCGCGCGACTACACTGCGCAGCTCACCTGTCGCACGGATCCCCGCATGGTAGACAAGGAGAAAGGTATCCTTGCCTTAGAGAAGCAACCAAAAAGTTGAAAACAAATAAATCGCCAGGTTCAGATCCAATCCAGTTCGTTTTTACAGACAGTATCTGCAGCATTTGTCCCTTACGTTGATTTATCGCGAATCTCTCGGTCAGAGCAAACTTCCAAGCGACAGGAAAAAAACGCAGGTGACGCCTGTATATAAGAAAAGTAAGAGGACGGACCCGCATAATTAGAGATATGTATCCTTTTTATGGGTTTGCTACAGGGTTCTTCAACAAGGTCCGAGTTCAGATATAATAAATTTCGCTGAAACATAAAAATTTCTGCCCACAAATAAGAATGGATTTAGAAAGCATCGCTCATACGAAACTCAGCTTGTCATTTCCTCACATGATACCCTTCAATTCATGGATGGAGGCCAACAGGCAGATTCCATATTCCTTGATTTCCGGAAAACATTTGATACGGTACCCCACCGAAGACTGTTGACGAAGATCCGAGCATACGGATTAAGTTCCCAGATACGTGAGTGGATCGAAGTAACAGATGCCAGTATGTTGTCCTCGACGGCGAGCGTGCATCGGAGACAAGGGTATGGTCAGGAGTGCCCCAGGGAAGAGTGACAGGTCAGCTGTTATTCTCTGTATGCATAACTCACCTGACGGCCAGGGTGAGCAGCAATTTACGTCTGTTGGCTGATGATGCTGTGTTGTAAAATGTGTGTGAAATCTTATGGGACTTCACTGCTAAGGTCATCAGTCCCTAAGCTTACACACTACTTAACCTAAATTATCCTAAGGACAAACACACACACTCATGCCTGAAGGAGGACTCGAACCTCCGCCGTCGAGTGACTGTAAGAGGACGTAAGATGACTAAGACAAAATTTATAATAGGTGTGAGTAATAGCAGCTTGTTCTAAATGCAGAAAAATATAGGTTAATGTGGGTGAGTAAGAAATACAATCTTGTAACATTCGAATACAGCATTAGTCGTTTGTTGCCTGGCACAGTCACATGTATTAAACATCGAGAAGTAACGTTGAAAAGCAATAAGAAATGATGTGAGCACGTCAGGTTGGCAGTAGGTAAGGCGAATGAATATTTGAATTCGTTTTATTGGGTGAATTTTGGTAAAGTGTAGCTCACCTGTAAAGCAGACGGCGTATAGAACGCTAATGCGGCTAGATTTATTAACCGTAGATTCGATCAGTACGCAGGTCTTCGTGATCTCAAGTGGGAATCCCTGGAGGGAAGATGACACACTTTCGGTGAGGCTCTATTGCAGTTAGAAAACCGGCATTTGAGGCCGACTGCAGATAGATTCTACTGCCGGTATGGTACATTTCTCACAAGGACCACGAAGATAAGACGAGAGAAATTAAGGCTCGTCGAAGGCTTATGGGCAGTCGTTTTTCTCTCCTTTTGTTTACGAGTGGCACAGGAAGGGAAATGACTAGTAGTGTTTCGTGGTACCGTTCGTCATGGACCGCACGGTGGCTTGCGGCGTTTGTATGCAAATGTAGAAGTAGAACTCCCTCAACTATTCCATTAAACCAATGTACAAGCATGCGTGGAGTTCTTAGGAAGAGTTCAGGGATAATTGGAAAGTGACTGATGCGGTTATGAGCAAAGGCAATGCGATGACAAGCCAAGGAGACATTCAGACCGTAGCGGAAATTTCACTAGAATCATCGACGTCTCCAGTAACGATCTGGCTTTCCGCTGCTACATGCGATTGCTGAGAGGGTTTTTTGGGTATTCTGATTCACTAATAACAATTTTTACAACTGCTCCTTTTTCTATGTTGGAGTTAAATTTAACATTTTCTGATGTACGTAACACATCACGAGGACGCAACAAAACCCATTACAGTACGTTGTAGCACAGCTCAGTGTATGGTAAGCAAACCCTCTGTAGCTTAATATGGTACACAGGACAATCCTGGGAAAAACCGTAAATTTAAGAGTCTTTGTTGTAATGTTACCATTACTAGGAGCTTCGTGCAAAGAAGTTTTGGAAAAGAAAGCACTTCCGACATGAGTTTTAGATCTTCGTTTCAGAATATTTTAAATGAGCATTGCAATTTCACTTAACTTTTCAGTCGGTTTTCCAGATCATGTCCCCAGAATACACCTTTCAGAAGCGTACGTACTGTACAACGCTGAGAACTATGCGATCTTGAAATTACCGGAACAGATGAGTATCACGTGTGACTGGATTCCCTTAGCGTTCTTTAGCCTCTTCATAAGAGTAAATGATCCACAACATACCGATCTCGCTGTTCCTGCTACAGAAAACTGTAAGGTATCAGGCAAATCCAACACCTTCCATGAAAACCCTGACATGATAAGCAAATCCAGTAGTATGTCACATAGCTCCGAATAAATCGTGAAATTAAATTAACCAAAGTAATACGAGTAACGAGTGAGCAAATGGAATACCACTGACTAACACAAGAATGCCTAAATGCATGTCATACCTTCCCACCGTGGGACAGACACAGTTCCGTGGGGAGAAACGAGAACAGAAGCCGAGAGCAGAACTGTGTTAAGCTGGAAGGCCCTACGATAAGGGACGGACGGACACCCACGTCGCCAGCTAACCGCTAGGACCACACCACCCGCAAGTTTTAGTGTGAGACTTTTTCGCGTCTCTGTTACGTCAAGACCACCCCCCAGCCAATGTTAAAAGATGGAGCCCTCCAGAAGACCAGTATACATCTTACGATAACACAAAAAGGGCTACACCACCCGCAAGTTTTAGCGTGAGACTTTTTCGCGTCTCTGTTACGTTAGGACCACCCCCCAGCCCATGTTAAAAGATAGAGCCCTCCAAAAGAACAGTGTAGATGTAACGATAACACTAAAGGACCACACCAGCTGCAAGTTTTAGCATGAGACTTTTTCGCGTCTCTGTTACATTGCAAACTTTAAAAACATTGCCCCACCACGAAAAGTATAACGTTTCTCATTGGATAGACAGAATTTTTGTAGGCGGAGCTTAAGGTTAACATTGAGACCCTGATTGGTCAGATGAAAACAGCCAGATAGTTTTTTTTTAAACCAACTTCGGTAAATTGTAGCAAGAAGAAGTTAGAGAAGAGTTGCTTCGGAGACAGTGAGATGAGTGGAGCTGTGCTGCCCGCCGCCCCCTGACGAACACCGACAAGGTAATGAACGTACGCGATGCCGCAATTTTGAGCGCATAAGGCTTCACTCAGAACTGCAGAAGTCTCATCTGTTACTCCCCCTTTTTGCGTAATACTAGTGTCGATCGTCAATTAAAGCTCATGGTGTTCACATTTGCCATTTCAAGTAAAAATCTGAAACGCGATGATTTTTCTGTTATATAGTTATTGAGAAGCCACATCAGCCACTGTAATTTACGACAAGTTAGATAAGTAATTAAAGATAATTGAGGGTCACTGTAGACCATTTTTATAATTTGCTTCTTTGTGAAACTTAATTTAAACATAGATTATAGATGTGATATGGCATAGGTCATCCTTCGATCCATTGTAGAACTTGGAAACCCATTCAGGGAATATTCGTTCACACTTTTGTTGAACGCAGTTGGTTTTTACCATCCTGTATTAAAACATTTCCTTTTATCAATAGTGCAATTTATAAACAATGTTTTGTGACTAGAATAAAATTTCCAATGTTAAACTTAACTGCTTTTTCGACGTTATTTTACCAGCTAACTAAAAATAGGAAAGCCTTGAACCCCTTCCACTAAATTTAGTTAGTATTAAGATTCTTTTACAGGGAGTGCAGTGGAGCTGACACTAAAATCATTAAGTATTTGGTTATATCATCGCTAGTCTCACTGAACTCTTCTGAATTCTACATGTCATGTGTGGTCTGGCGTCTCCTTACCAGCAACAGGTCCCAGGTTCAAACTAGACAATTCCCTAAAAAACACGCTCAGAGCGTCGTTGCGCGAAAGTGGTAGGGAGACACGATATAGAACAAACAGACACCACGCAGAATGTTTAGAAAACCGGCGAAAGAGGTGACATTATGCTGGATGCTGGGGCATTTGAGAAACGTGCAAGCTTATGCAGTTTGCAGGGAGGACTATAAGAGTTGCAGAACTGAAAAATTTTCCATGCCCCTGTGGGATGCAATATCGCTGTTTTACCCGATAACGTATCAGTGAGAGGAAGAGTGTTTGCTAGTGTGGGGCACAAGCTACCGATGGTGGGAGCAACTATCGTGCCGCGCCGGTCACAGAGACGGGATAATGTGGCTCTCAACCACCTCCTTAGAGCGCTGGTCCACTGTAATGCATCGGGGCAACCCTCCTGTGTGCGGTGCCTGAAGCACAAATATTTGATTATGCCACATTTATCGAGATGTGTTTCGTATTCGTGAGCAAAAATAGGCTCAAGGTGCGATCTGCCCTCTGTTTGAATAGCCGCCGAAACATTTAGGTTTAGGATTTTACAGTGTATTGCAGAAGCATTTTCTATTCCATTTTTAGTTTAATCACCAACAATCCAAGTGTATTTTGGTCTTTTTCTCTATTGTCAATTTAATTGTAGCTATCACACGTTTTAAGAACTGACTTGTTGCTTGAAACAATAAGCAGTGGACGACTTGTGTACATTAAATGGAATACTTCCACGACGGATGCGAAGTGGAAATCACCAACTGAGGTGAGCAACATGTTCGTCAGACACAATGACAATTTTCTTACCTGAAAGTTAACAACATGCGTAAAAATACGCATTATCCTGGTCTTGGTAGTTATCCGTTCCACAAATATATTTTGGAGCACTCCGGATAATCAGCACGGGGGTATTTCAATGGCTGCTACTGATTTACGGAGAAGTATTCAAACTAGACAACACCTAACCAGATTGCCTCAGTTCAGGTTTCCTATAGTAGTATTTATCCAATATCTCTGAGAAAGAAAAACCTTCCGTCGGTCATCACAATTTAATACTCACATGATAACTTACCTAGTAGAAGGAAAACGATTCATTGACTATGTGTCCACATTTTACAACCAACTGACACTTGAGCAGGCCATCGTTCCTAATGACGGTTGATTTTACAATCAGCCAAAGTGTTATAGACTTTTAAATGTCCAGTATGTATGAAAAACTTGTGCCTTTCAGTATTCCCCTGGGATGAGGTAGCAGAAGGAGGTGTGTAGGAGCGAGATCCAGGGATTATAGTCTGTGTTCAAAAACAGCAACGAAGTTATGCAAGCAGACAGTAATATCCATTTGGACGTTGTCGACGAGTAATGAACCTCGGAAACCTATTCAACTTTGACAGCAGCATAGCAGCAACCTTTTTTAAAATGTCTTGTAGAATTCAGCGTTTGTAGTTTCTCTTTTAGATACGAATTCTCTGTGAATCACGCCGTTGCTGTAGAAACAAAGTGTCGAAAGCAGGTTGTGGTTGGTGAAACTAACTGTTCCTCCATCTCATCACAGAGACGGGCCGAAGTGACATTGCCGGCCGGTGTGGCCGAGAGGTTCTAGGGTCTTCAGTCTGGAACCGCGCGACCGCTACGGTCGCAGGTTCGAATCCTGCCTCGAGCATGGATGTGTGTGACGTCCTTAGGTTAGTTAGGATCAAGTAGTTCTAAGTTCTAGGGGACTGATGACCTCAGATGTTAAGTCCCATAGTGCTCAGAGCCATTTGAACCATATGAAGTGACATTGACTAGTCTCCGTATGGATCACAGTGCTCTCACTCAAAGCTTTCAACTCCAGTGAGAGGACCCTCCCGTTTGTGGAGCATTCAGACTATGCATTTTGACAAACTACGTATCAATGTAGTGTACGTTACATTCCGACGAGAGAACGGCAGTAAATTTAATCTGACGAGCAGACGTGTGTGGTACATGTTTTAAGGTCATGTGAACTGTCTAGATAGCCTATGTTTGTACACCATCTTTCACACTACACATTAACTAAACATTATACACTAATTAAAGATTTTCACACGATCTCATTACTCTTACACGGACATTGTTTTCCTGACTGAAGTCGACGAACACTTTTGCACTCTCTACGGCTCCAATTTACGTAGATGTAAATGAAACCTAGGTCGATCCACGAAGTCATAAATTTACCGACCACGAACCACGTGCAGACCTCGACGAGTGGATGCCTTTGAGCAATTGTGAGTGCTGGATTACATAGAAATCGCTCAAAAAGCTGCGAACACACATCAACGTATTAAAGATCCAAGAACAACGAACAGCAGCTGTATATCGCGAATGAGAAAGGGGCCCTTGTGGGTACGTTGAATCCCATCGAACACATATGGGACATAATCGAGAGGAGAGTTCGTGCACAAAATCCTGCACCGGTAACACTTTCGCAATTATGGGCAGCTATAGAGGCAGCATAGGCTCAATATTTTTGTAGGGGACTTTCAACGACTTGTTGAGTCCATGCCACGTCGAGTTGCTGCACTACACCAGGCGAAAGGAGGTCCGACACGATATTAGGAAGTATCCCACGGCTTTTGTCACCACAGTGTACTATTGTAGTGACTGGGCAAAAGAGACTATGCACGCACATGGGGAGGAACAGTGAAGAAAACGGTCCAAGCGAAGTTCTTGAGAAGTAAATTCGCCGTAACAAATCACGGATAAGTCCAAATTGGCAAGCAGAACTTGCACGGAGAGCAGACGATGCGAGAGGGCTGTGTGGGTGTCGTGCGGCCCTCACTACTCCGCCAGAGGTGGCGACGCAGTTGCTCTCGTTTCCTTCTCTCGCTGCGAACTCTGCGGGTGTGATGGTGGTGGCACGAGTGGACACATCCTCCCAGCAGTGCCCCCCCATACTATCACACCAGCTGCTGGGCCCGAATTACGATGACGAACAAAATCTGGCAACGTTTTTCTGCTCAGAGTCTCCAAAACTGTACTCACGACAGCGGCTCGTCTTAAATGACGACGTAGTGCCACTCACATATACGGTGGTGTGGGTTGCCACGTTAAAGGAAGCCCCGGCAGCGGTCACCTTGTTGGTAGTCTTTGGTGAACCAAATGTTTATACTGGTTGAAAGAGACAAACAATTACCAATTTACATCTGAGAGAAATCACAAGTTTAGGAGTGGTTGCATCTTCTTGAAGATAATACAGACGAAACACGTGTATTATTTTAAAAACAACATGTGATGTTCCATGATGATCTGTCAGAGTATCGAAAGATAGTATGCAAGCTTCCGACTTTCAATTGCAATCAAGACTTTAATGAAAATGGCAAAGGTATTGTTAATCAGAACACTGGGTGAGCTGTGGTCTAAGTAGCGATAGATTTATTCATTCTTAACATCACAAGACAAAAAAATGGCTAAAGAAACGTCACACAAACATTGCTATTTGACAAACGCTTTCACTAATATGCGTTCTATGGTGAACAAAGTGATTAGGTGGGAATCATCACACGACATTAACCAGAACTATCGCTTTACCTGACTTCATGCATGTGAATCCGTGGTATGGCTCAGAAACTACGCTACTATCAAGCCTCTGTATTCTACTATTCCATAAAGACAAATATATTTTCAAAGAAGAGGGTGCTGAGAAGCAATATTGGAGCCCTACAGCGTAGCAGCGAATACTTTACCCTTCTGCAGGTCAGGGCAGCACTCGGCGACTGGAGTCATGGACGGCAGCAATGTGTTATTAATGGCGCGCGCCCGAAAAATGCAAGCACGCGGTCTCGCGTTCGGCTAATTCGGAACGCAGGTACTTCTCTATGAGCCTCTCAAACCCTAGTGGATTCTAGTGTGCAGTGGGACCCTTGTGGTGGTCTGCCAAAACAATTTGACTCCATGCCACGACTATGCGTGACAGAATATGTCAAATTTTTAGACAGTTGATTCAAGCCAAAGAAGTACACCCACGAATCACTCGTTGTGGGCGTGATTCTAGAAGCAGTACCTCTGACGGTTTTGATGGTGACTGGCACAGGCTCTAAGCGGCACACTAGCAAAGGACACAAGTCTCATCATTTGGGTAAAGACCTGCAGTTGTTTACTAGCGAAGCGCCAGTGCAAGAGTGTCCTCTTTCTCACAGCTTTCCTCGCCAGCTCGGTAGCATAGCACATTTACATCTTAGACTACTCCCACTTTAGCACAAGCCAATTACGAGCTGGAGTGCCACATTCGAAGCTGGGAGACTGCCCCTGGCAGATTTGACAGATTTGACCAATCAGCGACTTTAAAAATTAATTGGGAGAAAAGGAAAAAAATATTCAGCTTCGCGGCCTTTTTCCTACGCGTTTACACCATGTCTTTTGCTAAAAACATGACCTGGATGGAACCACACCCCTCCATAAAAAAGATCGTTATCTCCCCTGTTGCATCCATTTCGAACTTTCCAAAGAGTGGGCATAAACTCGCTAACAGCCTCGTACCTTCACAAATATGTTTTGTAGCAGAGTCTGGACGCCTGGGCGCCAGTGACCTGTCCCACGGAAATTCGCAGCAACTAACAGTCGTCTCATCGGCTTCCTGCCTAACAAGGGCCCATCCTCTGCTTTATTGCCAGTCATCAATGCTCTCGCCATAGCAGCGGCGACCCCTCAGCACTAGTCAGCCTACCTGGACATGGCCGCCGATTGACCGTCAGCATCCAATGTGTCTGCACAATGAGGAACTCTGCAGTCCGCAAATGTTTCCACCCAGATTCCACAGAAAAAATGCTTCTCTCGGTCCTCAGACGCCGTATACTTTTACTGCAGACGTTTAAATAAGCACCGTCTTCCTTTGGACATAGATAAAGCTTACCGCTATTCCTTCACAAGAGCACACAACCAACAGCGTTAACTACTGCCAACCATTTCATCATATGAATGAAGTCAGATCGTATCCAGGTATAGCAACCAAGTAATAAAGATCATCTTCCCTTAGAACATTACGCAGCATAACACCGTATCGGAAGTGAGAGTGCCTTGCAATCTCTCACAACCTCCCCATTTCTCTCAAATTTATTCTTGGGGAGCGTCACACTGTAAAATGGTTAGTGTGACACAGAACAGAATATATTGTGACACGTCAGTTTGGTCATTATCAAAGAATAAACATGAATCAATCTTTGTTAACCATAAACACCAGCACAATGTTATATCCTGTCTTTACCACATTCAACAGGGGGTCATACATACACCCTCTGCTGCATGACTACAGAATTAAAGTGAGAAATAAAAATGTGATGGGCATACCATCGGGTCATATTCTTGTAGACCCAGACTTTAATGACAATTACTACACGGTTACAGAGTCATGCAGACATTTATCTACTCATTCATCCTGAAATTGGAGCCAGAGAAGGTTATTTCCCTAACCAGAATATAATAATGTTGTCTTGAGGATTCCCTGCTCACTTATACACATGGCTGCATTCATTCCTTCACAGAACATCGATCACAAACGTTCTCACATTCACCCAATATAAAAGATTCCTAGTGAGTCATCTGTTGAGCTTATTTCTTTAAAATGTGTCAGTCTGTTGCTTTAGTACAAAGATGTAAGTGTCAACACAACAAAACACCACCTAAGTGAAATAAAACAAGTGAATCTTTACACAAAACGAAAAATAATAGATGAGCTCATTAAGAAAAAACATAACTTGGTAAGAGAACACAGAAAATACATGTGATCTTGTAAAAATGGAAACAGCAAGACATAAATAAAAAATAATAATAATTGAAAGCAACGAATACCTCGTACAGCTCCCTTCTCAACGGTCCTTAGCAAGACCGATTTTTAAATTTACTATTGTCACACGAATGAACACAGCACTACACATGTCATGTAGCAGGTTAGATGAGGCAGCTATGGGGGATGAGTTTGCCAACTTGGGTTACCCCTTTTTCTCGGCAGTACTGGCAGCACCCTCGGTGTGGCAGGACCTTGACTGTGGCAGCAATCAGTGGCGTTCGATTACTGACTGTCTTGGTTGACGTGGTAGTCGGCAATGCATTGTCGTTGTTGAAGACGTTCATGGGATGACCCGGGCAGCATATGGACACAGGTTTGAGGTGAATCACCTCCCGATGTCGCCGTCTGAATCGATACGTGTCTCCAGACTCATAGGAACCTCCGTTCTGCGCTCTGCAGAACGCCCGTGTGGCCCGCGCTCGCCCTTCCATGCAGCGGTAGGTCCCTCGGAACCTGCGAAGCCGGAAGCGGCGGCGAAAGTTGTCGTGTGCCGGCAGGGCACCAGCCCTTTGTTGACAGCTCATGGCGCGATGGCTCGTCCGCACTTGCCTTCATTCACGTAGCCCGATGACGTCATGTCGAACAGCTGCCCTACTGTCAGTATGTGGGTCACCGCCCCCTGGAGAGAGCTGCGTCCTCTCCGTCTCACAGGGCTGCCCTTTCTGCGTGGCGCCTCGTCTGCCCAGCTGCTATAGCCACTCCGGTGTCAGTGACCTCTCCAACTGCCTTTTATGTCGCCATCCACTCAGCTCCCGTAGTCTGCATAATGTTTACATGGGGACTTAGTGTCGTGTTTTTACAAATATGTTTACAGCATAAATACAGTCAAAATTATAACGAAATTGTAAAGGATTGCTTTACATGATTACTGGAAGAATAAAAATAAAATGGTTTACAGAGCTCTTTGGACAAAAATAAAATCTTATTCTATTCTACAAGTATTCTTTGATTTCATTACAGCAATAATTTTGAATGATTAATTTTCTGTGTCTAAATCTTTATAATCTTGAGTAGTGGTGAGGTATTGTAATGTATGATAGTGTAGTGTTAATTTCCCACAATCTTTCATGCAACTCAAAGTACTAAGCCGGATTATACCTCACATTCACTTCAGTCATTCCCACACCATCTGAGTCTACAACGTATTCATGCAATCCACCTATTAAAAAAAAATAAAGATTATGAACTACTGAAGGTACTTGACTTCCCATTACTTTTTGTCGTTATGGTGACACTTACGCTGGTGTAAGGCGTGAATCTCGATGAGTGCCGACGTCACCAGTCTGCTCTCTCTCCTATGTGGCAATATAATTATTTTGCAAAATTTTCTTTTTGCTGAAACTCACACAAAATTTTCTCAGGTTGGTGTACAAACTTTCCAGTCCAGCTCCTGAAACAAACATAGAAAAGCACATGGTATTATCGACATTTTCCTGCAAAGCTACATTTCTTCCGTTCTTCTCCTTCTCACAGATTGATGGTGCACCTCGCTCACTCTGCAAAAACATACCAAAGTGACTCCCACATTCCGTGCTCACGCCACATAGTACAAACTATCGCCCAAGATCTACCACACAGGCGCGCGCGAACTACTCGCGAAAGCCCACACGAATATCATCGCACAATAGTCCGGAAAACCACATGCGAAAACCACAAGCGAATAACCACAGTGAACAACAATCTCATAAGATGCGATAGCTCATCTGTGTAACCATACTCGAATAAACTATCCCATTCGCGAGAAACATCGCACCAAAGTCGACATCCATAGACAAAAAAAAAATCCAACAAATACACTGCGCCACTGGTGATGACAAGAATCGGCCCACAGCGAAGACACATTGCACTGGGCAATGGTCACAAACCACGACGAAACACACAAGAAAGTCAACACGCCTCTCGCGTGAACAATACACGACCATCCTATAAAATACCTCCATGGGTCTCGCAAACTAATCTCAACGACGCCCCTCTCACACACTATGCCACGAATTATATACCGGATCGTGCAAGGGCCTTTACTGCAATGCACATACAGTAAACAGAAGAAATATGATTGTAGCTGAACTCCAAGATGTTACGAAAAGAATTCCTTGCCCAATGCTCGTGCACTAGTTTCGGACTCGAAGACATAAAATTCTATCGTTGTTGTGACACCTGATTCTGTCGTTCCGTGCAAATTACAAAACTGCTATGAGAACATATTAACTGGTACGAAATAGGACTCGAATAAACAACGAAGTTTCCGCCGTGAAATCGGCACATTTCTACTCTCAATCAACAACTGTAATTAGTCAGCTCTATAAACTTGATACATGTTACGAAGAAATACTAGAACAGTGAAATTCTAACAACGCCTAACTCTTACGACTAGCAGTAATGGGAGGATGGCTGGCTCTGAGCACTATGGGACTCAACTGCTGAGGTCATTAGTCCCATAGAACTTAGAACTAGTTAAACCTAACTAACCTAAGGACATCACAAACATCCATGCCCGAGGCAGGATTCGAACCTGCGACCGTAGCGGTCTTGCGGTTCCAGACTGCAGCGCCTTTAACCGCACGGCCACTTCGGCCGGCTAATGGGAGGAGTTCCTGTGTTAATTACCATGGTGAATCACAAAAAAAATCTAAATAAATGATTGTTGTCTTTAAAACTATTATAACTAAACAAAACTTATGCTACTATGCTCATGTTCGGCTGTCACTGACCATTAAACTATCCGTGGCTTGTTCAGAATAAGAATCTTCCAGCAACGCTACTTCTACAACGTGGTGTCCACGCGAAATACCATTGATGAGGCTAGGTCCGAGTTCAGTTGCAGATGCGTTTCGTGCCTCTTCTGCCTATTCAACTAGTCATTGATGTCGGTTGACATTTTCTTGCTCCCCTCCCCCTAGCTTCGGTCCCCGAATCTCAATTTCCTCGACTTGACCTCCATTTTCGTTTCCTCCGTTGTTCATTCATTGAAACCCGATCCATGGCTTCGCCATCCGTTGTTTTGTGGTCCGTAGCCTTCGGACCGAGCGAGGTGGCGCAGTGGTTAGACACTGGACTCGCATTCGGGAGGACGACAGTTCAATCCCGCGTCCGGCCATCCTGATTTAGGTTTTCCGTGATTTCCCTAAATCGCTCCAGGCAAATGCCGGGATGGTTCCTTTCAAAGGGCACGGCCGACGTCCTTCCCCGTCCTTACCTAATCCGATGAGACCGATGACCTCGCTGTCTGGTCTCCTTCCCCAAAACTAACCAACCAACCAATCCGTAGCCTTCATTCTTCCTTCCATTCCAGCCTGTTGCGTAGTACATAACTATTGCAGTTCCCATTCCAGTCTCTTCGTTGTTCCACTTCACTACTCGTCAAATGGTTTCCGTAAGGCGTTCCATTTCGTACATTTCCATTCCTATTATTGTAATGGTTATGTTGTGGACGCGACACAGGGCCTGCGACGTATCTGTCAGAGTTTCCTCTGTGTTCTCTGATATTCTCTGCTCGGAATGTAATTCGTAAAGAGTATTACGGAAAGTACTAAGCTCCACATCACACTCGCCAGCTAATACTTGCTGATATGCTGACAGAAGTTTGGTGTAACAGTGACGTATGATTTCGCCGGTAGAGCATGGCACGTCAACATACTGGTTCTTGTCAATCATTGCATCAAGGAACTTGACTGGGCTTTTGTAGGCTGAACTCTCGAAATGTCTGCCAACAATCATCTCGTACTTTATGTGTTCTTGCGACTCCTTGTACCAGTAGATATTTAGTAAGCTGTCCTTGAACTCCTGGTAACTTCTACACGTCGCTGATATTCCGCGCATTTTCTCTGCAACTGACACTTGGAGGTGACCGCAAATAAAGTCTAATTTGTATTTTAAAGGCCAATTTGGAGGTAAAGGGAGGTCAGATTGTGATATCCAAGTGCATGGGTGAGTAAAGTTACCATCATCTCGGAAAATTTCCAATTTTCGGGCTTGTAAGAAGTGTTGGAAGTCAAATGGCGTTTCGTCGACAACTTGCGTCTTACGGAAAATATCAGTCCTTTGGAAGTCCTCGTTCGACGTCTTCTCATTTGCACTCCCTCCACGGCTTTGAGAAAATGCGACGTTCATCTCACCATTTCCTCCGCTCGCTGCTAACGGTATACAGTTATCCGTCCCATCCGAATTTGTTTCTGGTTCTTTTGCGTTCGCGCCTGGCCACATTTGAAATTGTTTCCTTAGCGCCTCCTCCAATTTCTTATCCATACACGTGTTGATAGCTTCCGGTTGAGATTTGAAAGAAAGGAGAGTCCGGACCTCTTCAGTCTCGCTCACTGGAGTTGCAGTTGTTACCTACGAACCAGTCCCTAATTTGCGCAGCTGCTCTAATTTGCCTCTGGCCGCTGTCGCACGAAGATCCGTGGCTTCACGTATTTTCGTGTCGATGCTCTGCTCCGCATCATTTTGCCGCTTTTCCACGCTTTCGATGTTCTTGTTCAAATTGATCACTGCCTCTCGTCCTTGCAATCCGATGCGTTTAATCGTTATCGATGCTTCAGCTGCTACTCATCTTGCGAAGCTTGCTATTCCCCTGGCTCCCTCTGCCGTCTTATTAACATCATGCGCAGTCTTTAAACTTTTGATTTCTTTGGTGTTTACTTTACGTAGGTTTTCCTGGAGCTTATTTGCCCATGACTTGTGTTCCTCTCTCATCTGATTTACCTGAGCACAGGTATTTTTTATGTTCGTTCTCGTCTCATTAAATTTCTCCTTCATTCCTCTTAGGCCATTAATCTTTTCCTCCATTGCTTTTAGTCTATCAATTTTCTTATCCATTCCTATAAAAAATTCCAACAGATTAGTCCTCTTCCTTTTCCTCAGTATAGTGAAGGACCGAACTCATACTTGATCTCTATGCTGTTGTATCCGCATCATTACGTTCTGATACCGCCCTGCCTTCTCTGTCCGGATTTCTAATAACCACCTCTGCTTCGATATGTTTGTGGTACGCTCACATCTTATATGACACGCGATCTGACACTGTCTGTCCCCTCAATAAAAGCCAATCATTATCGTCTCCCTGATTTCCTTGTTGCACGATATCGTTGTTGCTAACACCGTTCAACAGCAACGCCTCCCTACGTTCAAACTGTTTCATTGAGCTCTTCCTCCGTGACGTATGCTTTATTTTCCCGATCCCAGTCTACTTGTCTCCGTGGTCTACTTCTCGTTATCATTCAAATTCTTTATCTACAACAAACTTTAATTATCCGTGCTACACGTACACAACCGTATTATTTAACACACAAAATATATGCAGTACAATACAATGATGCCAAAAAAACTTAGCAAAGCAGTTTGTAGTCCGAGACTACGACGATAGTACACTAGATCCAGAATAAACAAACAACAAAATGAAAAAATACAATAGTAAACACCACAAAAATAATACGACAACGCAGCTAACAATGACGGGAAAACGGTCGACATCTGACAGAGAAAAAAATAGTTCAAATGGCTCTGAGCACTATGGGACTTAACTGCTAAGGTCATCAGTCCCCTAGAACTTAGAACTACTTAAACCTAACTAACCTAAGTACATCACACACATCCATGCCCGAGGCAGGATTCGAACCTGCGACCGTAGCGGTCACGCGGTTCGACTGTAGCGCCTAGAACCGCTCGGCCACTCCGGCCGGCCTGACAGAGAAGTCACCGACACAAATACACCGTAAATAAAACAAATAAACACATAAACAACACAATCAGAGAATTAAGTATCTACAACATACTAATGAACCATATCTTCCTTTTTTTGTTTTTTATTTCATCATAATGTGGAAATGTTTGGCAAGGACGCTAAATGAAAGCATGACAGAAGTGCAAAGGACCTAGATCCTGGCAACAGTTCGCCAATTGCAAGCTTCCTGCTTTCAACTGCAATCAAGACCTTAATGAAAAGCCGGTCGCGGTGGTCTCGCGGTTCTAGGCGCTCAGTCCGGAACCGCGGGACTGCTACGGTCGCAGGTTCGAATCCTGCCTCGGGAATGGATGTGTGTGATGTCCTTAGGTTAGTTAGGTTTAAGTAGTTCTAAGTTCTAGGGGACTGATGACCACAGATGTTAGATCCCATAGTTCTCAGAGCCATTTGAACCTTAATGAAAATGGCAAAGGTAATGTTAATCAGAACACTGGGAGGAGTTGTGGTCTAAATAACTATAGATTTATTCATTCTTAATAACAAAAGACAAAAAAATGTCTAAAGAAACGTCACACAAACATTTTTATTTAACAAACGCTCTATGGTGATCAAAGTGATCAGCACACATCACTTGTTGTGGGTGTGATGCTAGAAGCAGTACCTCTGACGGCACAGACTCTAAGTGGGACACTAGCAAAGGACCCAAGGCTCATCGTTTAGGTAAAGACCTTCAGTTCTTTACTAGCGAAGTGCCAGTACAAGAGTGTCCGCTTCTCTTCCTCTCAGCTTTCTTCGCCAGCTTGGTAGCATAGTACGGTACATCTACATATTAGACTACTCCCACTTTAGCACAAGCCAATCACAAGCTGGAGCGCCACATTCGAAGCTGGGAGACTGCCCCTTGCTCTGCATACACAGATCTGAACAATCAGCGACTTTAAAAATTAAATGGGAGAAAAGGAAGAAAGATTCAGCTTCGCGGCCTCTTTCCTACGCGGTTACGCCGTGTCTTTTGCTGAAAGCATCACCTGGATGGAACCACAGCCCTCCATAAAAAAGATCGTTATCTCCCCTGTTGCGTCCATTTCAAACTTTCCAAAAAACGCCCATAAACTCGCTACAAGCCTCGTACCTTCACAAATATGTTTTGTAGCAGAGTCTGGAGGCCTGGGCGCCAGTGACCTGTCCCACAGAAATTCGCAGCAACTCACAGTCGTCTCATCAGCTTCCTGCCTAACAAGGGCCCATCCTCTGATTTATTGCAAGTCATCAATGCTCTGGCCATAGCAGCGGCGACTCTTCGGCGCTAGTCAGCCTATCTGGACGTGGCCGCCGACCGACCGGCGCCATCCAACCTGTCCGCAAAATGAGACCAAGGAATTCGGCAATCTGCAACGTTTTCACCTAGGTTCCGCTGAAAAACCGCTCCCCTCGGCCCTCAGCTGCCGTATGCTTTTACTGCAGTAGTTGAAATTGGGACCCTCTTCCGTTGAACGCAGGTAAAGCTTACCGCTATTTCTTCAGTAGAGCGCACAAGCGCGTTAACTGCTGCCAACCATTTCATCATATGAATGAGGTCAGATCATATCCAGGTATAGCAACCAAGTAATAAAGATCATATTCCCTTAGAACATTACGCAGCATAACACCGTATCAGAAGTGAGAGTGCACTGCAATCTCTCAGGTACACGCATCAAAAAAAGTTTTGCACCCCGGATCCCAGAACTCCTGAAGATAGACATTGACTGTAGCTATTGTATCACAGACAAAGTCCCTTTGACTGTGCAGAGTTGTCACTAAACTCGTCCAAGATGCCGGCCGGAGTGGCCGTGCGGTTCTAGGCGCTACAGTCTGGAGCCGAGCGACCGCTACGGTCGCAGGTTCGAATTCTGCCTCAGGCATGGATGTGTGTGATGTCCTTAGGTTAGTTAGGTATAATTAGTTCTAAGTTCTAGGCGACTGATGACCTCAGAAGTTAAGTCGCATAGTGCTCAGAGCCATTTGAACCATTTCGTCCAAAGATGTTAACAACCATGCATGAGCAGTTCCTATTAGACGGAGAGGGTCCGACAGCCGATCACTTCCAGTCATTCCACCAGGAAGGAGGTGCACGGTTTATGTTGTCTGTAGTTCAACCATGCCTAGACGGTAAATACCGCGGTTATATCACATCCGCATTATTACTTTGTGCCAGGAAGGGCTCTCAACAAGGAAAGTGTCCAGGCGTCTCGGAGTGAACCAAAGCAATGTTGTTTGGACATGGAGGAGATACAGAGAGACAGGAGCTGTCGATGACATGCCTAGCTCAGGCCGTTCAACGGCTACTACTGCAGTGGATGACGGCTAAGTACGTATTATTACTTGGAGGAATCCTGATAGCAACGCCACCATTTTGAATAATGCTTCTTGTGCAGCCACAGGACGTCGTGTTACGACTCAGACTGTGCGCAGTAAGCTGCATGATGCGGAACTTCACTCCCGACGTCCATGGAGAGGTCCATCTTTGCAACCACGACTCAATGCAACATGGTGCAGGTGAGCCCAACAACATGCCGAATGGATCACTCAGGATTGGGATAACGTTCTCTTCACCGACGAGTGTCACATATGCCTTCAACCATACAATCGTAGGAGACGTGTTCGGAGGCAACCCGGTCAGGCTGAACGCCTTAGACACATTGTCCACCAAGTGCAGCAAGGTGGAGGTTCCCTGCTGTTTTGTGGTGACATTATGTGGGGCCGATGTACGCCACTGGTGGTTATGGAAGGCGCCGTAATGGCTGTACGATACGTGAATGCCATCCTCTTATCGATAGTGCAACCACATCGGCAGCGTATTGGCGAGGCATTCGTCTTCACCCACAACAATTCGCGCCCCCAACGTGCACATCTTGTGAATGACTTCCTTCAGGATAACAATATCGCTCGATTAGAGAGGCCAGCATGTTCTCCAGACATGAACCCCATCGAACATGCCTGGTATAGATTGAAAAGGGCTGTTATGGACGACGTGTCCCACCAACCACTCTGAGGGACCTATGCCGAATCGCCGTTGAGGAGTGGGACAATCTTGATCAATAGTGCTTTCATGAAGTTGTGGATAGCATGCTACGACGAATACAGGCATACACCAATCCAAGAGGACGTGCTACTGGGTATTAGAGTTACCGGTGTGTACAGCAATCTGGACCACCACCACTGAATGTCTCGCTGTACGACGCTACAACATGCAATTTGTGTTTTTCATGAGCAATAAAAAGGGTTGAAATGATGTTTATATTGATCTCTATTCCAATTTTCTGTACAGGTCTCGGAACTTTCGGAACCAAAAATGGTTCAAATGGCTCTGAGCACTATGGGACTTAACATCTGAGATCATCAGTCCCCTAGAACTCAGAACTACTTAATCCTAACTAACCTAAGGACATCACACACAGCCATTCCCGGGGCAGGATTCGAACCTGCGACCGTAGCGGTCGCGCGGTTCCAAACTGTAGCGCCTAGAACGGCTCGGCCACTCCGGCCGGCCTCGGTACCGAGGTGATGCAAAACTTTTTTTGATGTGTGTATTAGTTGCTTTCTTGTAAGCGCAGGTTCTGTTGATTGAGTTACCGTCGTTAATGAGATGACGAATGTTGGCAGCGGTGCTGGAATAAAAATGTCTAGTGAAGAACTACGTCAGGTATTGCGTTGGATTAATGGGTGAACTATTTTAATTTATGATGGTAATCTGAGAAGACAACAATTTAAGATAGGTCAAATACTACATGGGAATGTTATTAGGGGTAGAAGAGGATGCGATGTTAGCGGCATCAATCCGACCTGTACAAAACTAAATGAGAATATAAATCAACAAATGGTCATTTGACTTCATGTGACAGATTTCTGTAACTGGGTATGTTGTAAAACTATTCAGGTAATTCGCTTTGGGGAAATTGAGAGCTGAGAGTACAAGGAGTACAAGTGACATTTCACGTGAAAATGATCTAAGTGCACATTTGGTAAGCTAAAATGCGGATCTCTTCGGATAAAAGAGGTACAAGTGAATTCTTGTTGAGTGGTGAACTCTATGAAGAATACGTATAAGCTCAAAGACAATGCCTGGACTGCATCTAGAGTATAACTAGTGCAAGTGAGATGGTGAATGGAAGGAGAATTGATATCGTCGATGAAACTTCAGGTACGTATACTTCTGAAGCTACCGTGATAGCGTAATGTGTGAGTTTTAAGAAGGTTTATTGTAATATTTCATGCGCGTTTAAATAAGTCATTTGTTAAATCACCGCCTGTCTTAAATGGTAGCTTGTGTTGTCTTTTTGAGCCTGTGTTCATACTACATGAAGTGCGTAAAGACTTTCTTTGTATTAAAGTCAAACAATCTATAGCAAAGGACAAGTTTGCTAAAGAGACTGAATGAAACGTAATACACCGGAGAAGTATTAAGTGGATCCGAATTAGAAAAGAAAAACCTCTAACAACGCATTTCTAGTATTCAATAATCCGTGAGCTTGAGTTTACAGAAGTGGATTTTAGGAGGTGCAATGTTGGCCTCATATTAGTGCCTCTTCAATACCATTTAGATGAAGACGAAAGTGAAATAATATTTTGTAAGTGGAAAAATTTTCAGGAGGCAAAGAACTACATCTCTCTCATTTCTCACGACTTCTATAACAATATATTCCATTCCCAGACAGCAGTAACCATGAATGTAAGAAGAGGGAGTGGAGAAAAGGAGGACGTGGTGAGAGAAGTGGAAGAGGAAGATACTATACAAGGAAAAGATTCTGATTTTGTGACAGTGATCTTAAGGAGATAACAAAAAGTGACTGAGTAAACTGTCATTCATGTTGCAACCACATATATATACATATACAGGGTGAGTCATCTAACATTACCGCTGGATATATTTCGTAAACCACATCAAATACTGACGAATCGATTCCACAGACCGAACGTGAGGAGAGGGACTAGTGTAATTGGTTAATACAAACCATAAAAAAATGAACGGAGGTATGTTTTTTAACACAAACCTACGTTTTTTTAAATGGAACCCCGTTAGTTTTGGTAGCTCATCTGAACATATAAACAAATACGTAATCAGTGCCGTTTGTTGCATTGTCAAATGTTAATTACATCCGGAGATATTGTAACCTAAAGTTGACGCTTGAGTACCACTCCTCCGCTGTTCGATCGTGTGTATCGGAGAGCACCGAATTACGTAGGGATCCAAAGGGAACGGTGATGGACCTTAGGTACAGAAGAGACTGGAACAGCACATTACGTCCACATGCTAACACCTTTTTATTGGTCTTTTTCACTGACGCACATGTACATTACCATGAGGGGTGAGGTACACGTACACACGTGGTTTCCGTTTTCAATTACGGCGTGGAATAGAGTGTGTCCCGACATGTCAGGCCAATAGATGTTCAATGTGGTGGCCATCATTTGCTGCACACAATTGCAATCTCTGGCGTAATGAATGTCGTACACGCCGCAGTACATCTGGTGTAATGTCGCCGCAGGCTGCCACAATACGTTGTTTCACTTCCTCTGGGGTTGTAGGCACATCACGGTACACATTCTCCTTTAAAGTATCCCACAGAAAGAAGTCCAGAGGTGTGAGATCAGGAGAACGGTCTGGCCAATTTATGCGTCCTCCACGTCCTATGAAACGCCCGTCGAACATCCTGTCAAGGGTCAGCCTAGTGTTAATTGCGGAATGTGCAGGCGCACCATCATGCTGATACCACATACGTCGACGCGTTTCCAGTGGGACATTTTCGAGCAACGTTGGCAGATCATTCTGTAGAAACGCGATGTATGTTGCAGCTGTTTGGGCCCTTGCAATGAAGTGAGGACCAATGAGGTGGCGGCCAATGATTCCGCACCATACATTTACAGTCCACGGTCGCTGTCGCTCTACCTGTCTGAGCCAGCGAGGATTGTCCACGGACCAGTAATGCATGTTCCGTAGATTCACTGCCCCGTGGTTTGTGAAACCCGCTTCATCGGTAAACAGGTAGAGCTGCAACGCATTCTCTGTTAATGCCCATTGACAGAATTGCACTCGATGATTAAAGTCATCACCATATAATTGCTGATGTAGCGATACATGAAACGGGTGAAAGCGGTGACGATGCAGTATGCGCATGACACTACTTTGACTCAGTCCACCGGCTCTCGCAATGTCTCATGGCAACAGCAGCTAACACACCAACTGCACCCGCTTCTCCTGTGACGGGCCTGTTACGGACCCGTTTGCGTGCTACGACCATACCTGTTGCATACAGTTGGCGGTAGATGTTTTGCAATGTGCGGCACGTTGGATGCTCTCTGTCCGGGTACCGTTCTGCATACACCCTGCAGGCTTCAGCTGCATTTCGTCGACACTCGCCATAGATGAGTATCATCTCCGCCTTTACAGAGTATGAATACACCATGGTCACAGTTCCTACAACACTACACTATCACAGACGTCAGGTAACACGGGGTACTACAGTTGGTCTGCGTGCGGAGACGATTGCAGAATAACAATAGCAGCAAGCGCTACATGCGGACACTGCGACAGCTAGATCAAACCACAACAGTGCACTACAGCCACACTCGTAAACACGGTCGTCATCGTAAACATGTCCCTGCAGATGCTGCTCGCCGACCGTGGCCCGTGTTTGTTACAACACGCAACTGATCGTCGGAGGTTTCAAGCGTCAACTTTAGGTTACAATATATCCAGATGTAATTAACATTTTACAATGCAACAAACGGCACTGATTACGTATTTGTTTATATGTTCAGATGTGCTAACAAAACTAACGTGGTCCCATTTAAAAAAACGTAGGTTTGTGTTAAAAAACATACTTCCGTGCATTTTTGTATGGTTTGTATTAAACAATTACACTAGCCCCACTCCTCACGTTCGGTCTGTGGAATCGGTTCGTCAGTATTTGATGTGATTTACGAAATATATCCAGCGGTAATGTTAGGTGACTCACCTTGTATATAGTTTTGATGTTTGTTTGGTTTGCTATTTATTTACTGCGTGTTTCAGCTTATTATGTCAGTGTTGCATTAACTGGTCATATTTCCTTGCTTTCTAATGAACATGAATTACATTATGTATCTCAAATTAACATTAATTATATGATGTATCTCAATTGTGTTGTACCAAAAAATTCTTTAAAATAAAGCACAGTACGGAACCCCTGTTTGCACTTTTACCTGTTTTACTCTAAAAAGTTTTAAGGCACAAGGCGTGTAAGAATTTTTTATATATTTTAAAAATAATGCGGTGGTAGTGTAAGTAGGCTGTTTAGGTTCTTATATTGGTAACGCCACGTGGCGCTCTGTATGAAAATCACTGGCTGTGCTGTGTGCAGTCTGTGGCTAGTTTGCATTGTTGTCTGCCATTGTAGTGTTGGGCAACTAGATGTTAACAGCGCGTAGCATTGCGCAGTTGGAGGCGAGCCGCCAGCAGTGGTGGATGTGGGGAAGTGAGATGGCCGATTTTTGAGAATGGATAATCTGGAGGTGTGTCCATCAGAAACAGTACATTTGTAAGAATGGATGCCATGAACTGTTACATATATTATGACTATTAAGGTAAATACATTGTTTGTTCTCTATTAAAATCTTTCATTTGCTAACTATGCCTATCAGTAGTTAGTGCCTTCCGTAGTTTGAATCTTTTATTTAGCTGGCAGTAGTAGCGCTCGCTGTATTGCAGTAGTTCGAGTAACGAAGATTTTTGTGAGGTAAGTGATTTGTGAAACGTACAGGTTAATTTAGTCAGGGCCATTCTCTTGTAGGGATTACTGAAAGTCAGATTGCGTTGCGCTAAAAAAATATTGTGTATCAGTTTAAGCACAGTCTTGTATAATTGTTCTAAGGGGACGTTTCATATGTCGACCCTTAGCCGAGGATACCTCATTGGAATCTTCTGATTTTTTCTTGTAATTCGTGCAATTACTGCAGCCATTGTTTATTGCTAGCGCGTAATTGTAGAGAGAATTTCCTTTGTAGTTATAGTTTTTCATTCTTGTACACTAAAACAGTTGTGGCATGCATGTAGATTTGCACCAAGTATTTCGCAGCTGCGCTTGCAGTTAACGAGATATTATTTTCAATGCTATGTTAATGTGTTTTCTTATTTTGCTCTTCAAATTGTGCTTTTCTGTGTTGTCGTGTGAAATATTGTGACAATAATGGCATGTGAAAAACGTAACACTAGGCTCCAAAGTAAACAGAGAAATAATAGTGACGACGAGCGTAAGTTATTAGCGCCGCCGAGTAATGAATTAACTAATGTTCAAAGTAGTAATTTGGTAATTGTGCGTAGGGAAATGGAGCGGGCTGCAAATAATGGTGTAGGCAGTGAAACAATTAGTGAACAGGGAAGCATTATCGATCGATCGGTCGGCAACAGCTTGCCTCAGGAATCCGAAATGACAGGACACAATCTTGCAAATACTGTAGATTCAGGTTTTGCGTCCTCACCGTTTTCTCAAATAATTCAAGATACATTTTCTACTTGTCAAAATGTGAATGTTGCCGATGCAAATGCACTGCCGAAAAGCATAGAGGAACAGATTCCAGACACTAATACATTATTATTGCAATTAATGCAACAAATGGAACAAAATCAGAGACAAACACAGCAAAAGCTTCAAACGTTAGACACAATGGAACAAAAGCTTCAAAAGTTAGACTCAGTGGAACATACGCTTGAACAAACACGTGAAGATTTAACTACTGAGTTACATAAAATCGAATCGAAATGTCAAAAAGTCTGTAATGACGTAAAAACACAAATTTGTGAGCATTTCCACCTTATTTTTTCGCGGCATGAAAATACATTACAGAATCACGAATTAGCCATAAAAGAACTGCAAACTATTGTTCATGAAAATCATGAGACCTTGCAAGCTAAAATTGACTCAGTTGCATCTACCGATTCGGTTACGCAACTTGAAAAAACTCAGGAAAACTTAAAGGATACAGTAGATACGATTTCCACACAAATGGACACTCTGAAATTTGGTTCAGAAAAACACACTGAGGAAATAAGTACACTATCGGAGAAAGTAGCCGAACTTTCGGATCAGTTCACTAACTTATCTGCAAAGGTAGATGATGATCTGAATGACACAAGACCTGTAGCCATCACTGACACAGAAGAGTATGAACAAATTAAGAAATTCAAACAAAATCAGAATCAAATTAATACGCAACACAAAAGAGAAATCCGGGAAGCACAAGATCAGTTGGCACAAGTAATACAAAAATTACATATTTCAGAGGACACTCGCGCTCCAACACGGGAAAAGGGACTTAGAAATACGGAAAAGCCACAAAATAATAACACAGGGCATTTCGGAAATTACGAAAGAAACTGGCAAGGTGCACCGAATTTTGAGATGGAACCGCCGACACAACGTAACAATGACCGATATGCTACTCGCCGACACGATGATTTTGACTATAAGCTGTTCATTACTACACATAAATTCAAAACATTGAAGAATTCTGGCAACGACATTCATCCACAAGCGTGGCTCCATCAATTCTCTCATTGTTTTCCTCCCAACTGGTCATTAGAGCACAGATTAGAATTTATGTGTGGCTACTTAGAGAATGAACCAGCTGAAAGAATGCGATCGGTCATTCACGATTGTCACAGTGAAGGAGAATTTTATCATGCCTTCCTCTCAGCATATTGGTCTCAAGTTACACAAGACCGAGTAAAACATAGCATCATAAAGATGAAACATTTCGAACAATCTGAATTTTTCAGTCTTGTGAAATATTTTGAAGACATGTTGCACAAGAATCAGTACCTGTCAAACCCATACAGCCCCTCAGAACTCATCCGCATTTGCTTAATCAAATTGCCTGAACATTTACGACATATTATTTTGGCAGGACGTTCCAAAGACGACATTGAAGCTTTTCAGGGACTTTTACAAGAATTGGAAATTGACACTGACAATCGCGGAACGCGAAAACAGGAACACAACAATTACAGGTCACATCCGTCGCAATTCCGCGATGAAAGAAATAATAACTGGACACGACAAGGCTACTCTCACAACACAAATCGTGACCAAAATAGACACCACCCGTATGACAACCGTTGGCAGAATAATAGTTACAGAGAAAGATCGTATTTCCGTAGTAATCAATATGACAGACAATAAGAGAAACAGACAATATAGGAACCAAAATAATTATTATCACGGGAGACAGAATAACTTCAGACGCAACGGTCCACCGTGCAGTGATAATTCAGGGAGAAATTCTGCACCACTTAACCGACAAGAAAGAAACTACAGGAACTACCAACATGACGACAGACGATATAATCGTAACGAAAGACTTGAATTGCATCAGAACTGGCGAGATTCAAACAGAGCAGGGCACTCTCGACAAGGTGAATTTGTAGAAGTTAGGTCTCCTAATCCCAATAAGGACGCGCGCCCACAAAGAGACAGACAATGACTCGCACAGCAGGCAGCCACGTGCACCGGCTGTCTCAGCGAAAAATAACATAGACGCTACCCTTGAGAAAAATTTTAACATTCCTTACCGACGTATACTACATGATAATTGCGTTGAAGTTAAAACTCTGCGTACTAGAAAGGGTAAAAATTTGCACCACATTTCATATGTAAAACCGCTTATTGAAAGATAATCTGTTTTTTAACTTAGTCTTTGCCATAAAACTTTTCACTTCACGCTACTAGTACAATTTGTCACACTGAGAAACTGTTAACATGCAACAATGTTTTGAAGTTAACTATCCAGCCTAGAACCTTGGGAACATTTCTAAACAGAAATTACGAATGCATTGTTATAGTGAACAGCGACACAGTGTTGTTATTTGTACATTCTTGCTTGTTAGTTGCACAATTACGTAACGACTATAAGGCTAACATACTTAGAAAATGTACCGGTACTGCTAATTAGATTTTAATGCAACATTTTGGTTTACTTGAAAATACATTCTGGATTTAAAGTACTTTCTGTGAGATACCAGATGACACAGTGGTTAGTTTATGTGACAGCTACACGATTTTATTACGACGCTACTAATGAGTGACAATTTACAATGTTGCTTTTGAGGTGTTTCTGTTTTATATCTGCACAGTTTTTCTGAATTCTTCTGGAAAGTAAAACATGTTTTAGTAGTAACTTTTGTGGTATAGCTACAATGAGACAGCCTTTTTCGTAGCACAACAATAAGTTACATTATAGTACTTTCTTGATCACGGTAAGGTACGTAATAACTACGATATCTATACGCAAAGCATTTCTCGTTTATGATGAGGTAAGTACGTAGAATTCAGCAGAAGTTTGCTTACAGAGGACGATAACTACGACACTTCCACAGAGATTATCTTACAACAAGACGCACAGTTTAGCGCTACAGTACACGTATTTGAGTGATTAATTTTGTACTTAAAACATTTATTTTTTAAAGATTTTTGAATTACAAAGAAAGTTTTCCATGATACATTTCATTCCATTGCTGTAATCTGTAACACCTGAGGGTATAATTACATTAATCCTCAGGGGGCTTCATGCTTACTTTGTGTACCATGTGTCTGGCAAACACAAGGAGCCCTAGCTAATATGGTATTTGCTTATACAACTTTACACATCGGTACCATATTTCTCTAACACATAAATTACACAGCTATCTGATCATCTAACTGAGAGAGACAAACATTTTTTTTACTATGTCAGTGACAGATGTTTACGCAATTACACAGCTGGATAACTTCACACTTATGAAATTGTAGTTTGTTTGTACTGTGTGAACCCTTCATATTTTTCGGAACCATTGAGATACTATGAGAGCTTTGAATGATGTATTCGGTATGGGATCATGATTTTTAAAGTATGTTTGAGGTAGATGACACTATTGAAATGAGCAGAGAATTTTTTTTAGGTTTTGAAATTATTGGGGGAAGCTACGATTTTCAGAATTGGCTGAGATGTTATGATATTATTACGACGACGATATGTATTATGCTGTTGAGGTATTTTTATGATCAATAAGATGATGCTACCATATATGAGGGATTTGATTATGCTACATATTTCTTATGATGAAATATTGAAGACGTGTCGACGAATATGTATATGTATAATAAGGCAAGGAATAATGAGTAGTGGTTAGGGCCTCGGATTTGTGGAGAAGGATGTTGGAAACCAAGAATCGTGCTTTAGAATTATGAAATGTGTGTACATGTGTGAAAGTATCACAATGTCACTGAAAATTTTTTGGACACTGCTGTATTTATAGTAATTTGTTTCTGCACATTTGTAACGCAAATTCTCGACCTGTGAATTTTTTTATATGAGACTGTCACTGTAGCGCAAACTGCTGTCGTAAATATTTCGCTAGGAAAGTTAAGTGACCGTCACGTAATGTGTGGTGGGCACCCAGCTGCGGGATAGTCGCCTGGGAAAAAGCCATTAGTGTGTGCCTTTCAGAGGCAAAGGTGGAAAAAAAAGGAGGCCATTATCCTCGCTATTGACATTCCTTTGTAGAAGGCATTGCATATACGACACGCTCATTACTTGGAAACATATTGTACTTGGTGCTACTTTCTGAAATGCTTATGAACTGATGGGTAATATTCTAACATCTGCACACCTGATGACAAGTGTCTTTCTACGAGAGTTGAGAGAATTTCTACTAACTTATGAAATGCCACATGACTATTGAATGGTATTTTTATGCTTCACTTTAGATAGTTGCTTATTTCATTTGATATCTGGTTTCCAGCTGTGTTACAACATTGGTTTTATAAAATAAAATTAAATGCATTTGCTAATGTGAAAACTTTGTCAACAGATCTGTTAAATAATAATTTTATGATCCACATTCTTCAAAAAAGGAGCACTTGGATAGGAAAGAACAATAAGAAGGGACTAGTAACAGTAACTGCATACACAATTTTCTTTTCAAGTACATGGTAATATTTTTTTTACAATAAGTTGATGTGGTGCACCACTTTAATTACATAGCCATTAAGATGTGAATAGACATGTCCCTTATCTGCATTGTTGTTTTTACTGTAATATTTTTTCTGCTTGAGCTTTGTCATGTTTAGGTATAAGTTATTGCATTTGCTGCTGCTGTTTGCCAGGCATAGTGCTACTAAATTTCAGTTTGTATTACTCTGTTAAGCCACATTTACTACTGATTTATTTTTCTTGTTGCTGCAGGTAATTTGCATTTTTTGTTTTTTGTCATTGCTGTTTGTGTTAATTGTTTTTTGTTTTGTGCTGCTGCATTGCCTCATCCCTTAGTTAAGCATCTGAGCTCAGTAGATTTAAGTTAGCTTAAGATGGGGTAGGCTATATAAGAGAACGAGTTGTGATGAATTGGAAGAAATGCATTGAGAAGCTATAAGAAAATGGTTTGGCCAAAAAGTATTTTGAAAGAGGATATGAAGAAAAAAGTAGGGTTTAGGGACAACAGGTTTGGGTAGGATTTTCTTGGAAATAAATGATGAGGTAAGATAATGGAAAATAAATAATGAGGTAAGAAATATGTGAACATATAAATACAGAAAGCATGCTTGGATAGGACTTTTTTGGTGGAAACAAATGTTGAAATAAGACGAAAGATCTATGGAATGAAGTTTTGGGTTGGACTGCAGTACCAAATGTTACCCTGAAAACGAACCCTGTCTTTCCTTTTGTATTATTCCGCTATGTGTTTATGTATCCTTGTGTATTTGTCTTTTTCCTGTCTTTATGTGTTTAGCTAATAAAATTTATGTTGTAGAATTTTTCAAATACTATGTTATTTTCTTTGTAAAGATGTTTAGACATTATTTATTCTGATCTGTTTTAATGCTCATGTGTGAAATTAATGTTTCGAAAACTGTATTGTTATGTTCTTTAATAATGTATTTTCTACCTTTGTTATTGTATACTCGTGTTATAACATTGTAATTGACACCAGTTCATCAAATTTCTTATGGTCATAGTATATGCAAAATAAGTGAGAAGTTGGGACTGTTAGTGTTTGGACGTGTGTTAATAATTCAGCAAGGGACTGATTAACAGCATTGCTGGTTCTAAGGACAATTCCAAAAACTTTGTGAGTGCACAAGTGGTGGTTTATGGACTTGCTACATTGTCTGCAAGACTTCTAAGGACAATTCCAGAAACTTTGTGAGTGCACAAGTGGTGGTTTATGGACTTGCTATATTGTCCGCAAGACCCTTCGATGGTGATTGTGCATCTGCACAGCCGCAGCAGATGGCTGCTGGCCATCTCTACAAGGACTACAGTGGGTCTACACCTTTGATGATCCATCAATACCATTATTTCTACAAGGACTGCAGTGGGTCTGCACCTTTGGTGGCCCACCAATACCATACTCTCTACAAAGACTATAGTGGGTCTGCTCTGTGATGACCTACCTACCAATATTCTTCAAAACTTCGACTGACTCTGCTGTGCCAGCCGAAGTGGCCGTGCGGTTAAAGGCGCTGCAGTCTGGAACCGCAAGACCGCTACGGTCGCAGGTTCGAATCCTGCCTCGGGCATGGATGTTTGTGATGTCCTTAGGTTAGTTAGGTTTAACTAGTTCTAAGTTCTAGGGGACTAATGACCTCAGCAGTTGAGTCCCATAGTGCTCAGAGCCATTTGAACCATTTTTTGACTCTGCTGTGGGTTTGCTCTGTTGTGGCCCATTACCTGGCTGCATGTCAAGAGTCAGCACCGTCTTTCCGTTAGAAGGACAACACTACTTCTTCAAGATTGCATGGAAATCCACTACTAACGTGTGCATTTTCTTTTACTACTCAGACTTTGAGAAAAACACTGCTATTTTACTGTGATGAACGATCAGGACTGTCTTAACGGACTGTGACAAAATTTTAGCTTTTGACCAACATTGTATCAATAAGTGTGTTCATTTGATTTCTTTGTTATTGTAATTAAGAAAAAAATTTTTCAAATCTGTATTGGCCACTGCCAAAAACAATTTGTAAAATTTTTTGTGGGGAGCATGGGGGCTATGTAAGTAGGCTGTTTAGGTTCTTATATTGGTAACGCCACGTAGCGCTCTGTATGAAAATCACTGGCTGTGCTGTGTGCAGTCTGTGGCTAGTTTGCATTGTTGTCTGCCATTGTAGTGTTGGGCAGCTGGATGTTAACAGCGCATAGCATTGCGCAGTTGGAGGCGAGCCGCCAGCAGTGGTGGATGTGGGGAAGTGAGATGGCCGATTTTTGAGAATGGATAATCTGGAGGTGTGTCCATCAGAAACAGTACATTTGTAAGAATGGATGCCATGAACTGCTATATATATTATGACTATTAAGGTAAATACATTGTTTGTTCTCTATTAAAATCTTTCATATGCTAACTATGCCTATCAGTAGTTAGTGCCTTCCGTAGTTTGAATCTTTTATTTAGCTGGCAGTAGTATCGCTCGTTGTATTGCAGTAGTTCGAGTAACGAAGATTTTTGTGAGGTAAGTGATTTGTGAAACGGATAGGTTAATTTAGTCAGGGCCATTCTCTTGTAGGGATTACTGAAAGTCAGATTGCGTTGCGCTAAAAAAAATATTCTGTGTCAGTTTAAGCACAGTCATGTATAATTTTTTCTAAGGGGACGTTTCAGTAGTACAATCTCTACCCGTACCAACAACTGTACACAGAATCACTGACAATCATGAAAAGAGTCAGCTGTTTCAATAATAACTCACATAATTTATAAATGGTTAGTTAACTTTGCTAACTACTCTCCTGGAAATTGAAATAAGAACACCGTGAATTCATTGTACCAGGAAGGGGAAACTTTATTGACACATTCCTGGGGTCAGATACATCACATGATCACACTGACAGAACCACAGGCACATAGACACAGGCAACAGAGCATGCACAATGTCGGCACTAGTACAGTGTATATCCACCTTTCGCAGCAATGCAGGCTGCTATTCTCCCATGGAGACGATCGTAGAGATGCTGGATGTAGTCCTGTGGAACGGCTTGCCATGCCATTTCCACCTGGCGCCTCAGTTGGACCAGCGTTCGTGCTGGACGTGCAGACCGCGTGAGACGACGCTTCATCCAGTCCCAAACATGCTCAATGGGGGACAGATCCGGAGATCTTGCTGGCCAGGGTAGTTGACTTACACCTTCTAGAGCACGTTGGGTGGCACGGGATACATGCGGACGTGCATTGTCCTGTTGGAACAGCAAGTTCCCTTGCCGGTCTAGGAATGGTAGAACGATGGGTTCGATGACGGTTTGGATGTACCGTGCACTATTCAGTGTCCCCTCGACGATCACCAGTGGTGTACGGCCAGTGTAGGAGATCGCTCCCCACACCATGATGCCGGGTGTTGGCCCTGTGTGCCTCGGTCGTATGCAGTCCTGATTGTGGCGCTCACCTGCACGGCGCCAAACACGCATACGACCATCATTGGCACCAAGGCAGAAGCGACTCTCATCGCTGAAGACGACACGTCTCCATTCGTCCCTCCATTCACGCCTGTCGCGACACCACTGGAGGCGGGCTGCACGATGTTGGGGCGTGAGCGGAAGACGGCCTAACGGTGTGCGGGACCGTAGCCCAGCTTCATGGAGACGGTTGCGAATGGTCCTCGCCGATACCCCAGGAGCAACAGTGTCCCTAATTTGCTGGGAAGTGGCGGTGCGGTCCCCTACGGCACTGCGTAGGATCCTACGGTCTTGGCGTGCATCCGTGCGTCGCTGCGGTCCGGTCCCAGGTCGACGGGCACTTGCACCTTCCGCCGACCACTGGCGACAACATCGATGTACTGTGGAGACCTCACGCCCCACGTGTTGAGCAATTCGGCGGTACGTCCACCCGGCCTCCCGCATGCCCACTATACGCCCTCGCTCAAAGTCCGTCAACTGCACATACGGTTCACGTCCACGCTGTCGCGGCATGCTACCAGTGTTAAAGACTGCGATGGAGCTCCGTATGCCACGGCAAACTGGCTGACACTGACGGCGGCGGTGCACAAATGCTGCGCAGCTAGCGCCATTCGACGGCCAACACCGCGGTTCCTGGTGTGTCCGCTGTGCCGTGCGTGTGATCATTGCTTGTACAGCCCTCTCGCAGTGTCCGGAGCAAGTATGGTGGGTCTGACACACCGGTGTCAATGTGTTCTTTTTTCCATTTCCAGGAGTGTATTTACCCAGTTAGCTTAAGATAGCTCTTGTGCCGTTTGCACTCTCAGCCCCTCAATTAACTGCGCTACCGAGCATATGTTACATGACCATTCGTTTGTTGTCTTTGATCAGTTACTGAAAAACGCGTGCCATTGAAGCCGAAGCAATTATTGTTACAACCTATTTTTTAACTATCGACTACATCTAGCTTTAATTGTGGGGCGGAAATGCATCAGCGAATGACGGCTCCTCAGATGTTCAGGCAAAACCTAGCTGCCTTGGTTTGAAATTGAAAGATATTTTGATTTTCAGTCGTACGATGAAAAAGGAACACGCATTATCGATAATCAATTAGGCTATCGATAGATTTAAACTGTCGATAACACTTTGGAGACCGGAAGAACGTTGCGGTTGTAATATTTCACAAGGCAGCGGAGTGGTAGACATCATTACAAATAATATTAAATTAAATCAACGCATAAAAACACACCTACATTTGCCTGTGTGACCCACAAATCGCGTTGATCAAAATAAACTCCCAACCGGCGATGGTTGTATTTCTCTACAAAAATTCGCTCAAAATTTTTTCATTAGTAGCCCAAAAAGCAAATCACATCCAGATCTAGTCACCTGTGAAGGCACTCAGTTCTATAAACCAGTTCCAATACGGAACGATGGGAAGAAGTTTGTGTGGAGAGGGAGGGGTATGTTATGACAGCACATTATATAGTTCGTTTGTTTCTAAAAGATCTCTTCAACGTGCTGCTTGTGCTTGAATTCCTAGGAGTTGATAGTGCTCTGCATTCCCCCGCCCCCCCCCTTTTCTTTCGTAAAGAATCTATTTACACTCGTGTGATATTACAACAACTGAAGATTTTTCAGATATTCTATGTCTTCAAATTGTAATGTTTTTAAGTTATAGAAACAATGATATAAAAATAGTTTTTCGTTGGCAGGCCGTTGTGGCCGCGCGGTTCTAGGTGCTTCAGTCTGGAACCGCGCGACCGCTACGGTCGCAGGTTCGAATCCTGCCTCGTGCATGGATGTGTGTGATGTCCTTAGGTTAGGTAGGTTTAAGTAGTTCTAGGTTCTAGGGGACTGATGACCTCAGATGTTAAGTCTCATAGTGCTCAGAGCCATTTGAACCATTTTTCGTTACTTGCAACATTACAGGTACTCATCTTGGTTTGGGAAATATTTATTTATTAATCAGGCAGATAGTGTTTAGTTTCAATTTTGGTTTCCTTAAGTTTCGACAATACGCGTAGTC